>NC_134486.1:150156030-150218530 GCF_040206685.1 Ascaphus truei
GGGGAACTCACGGGTGCTCACTACGGGTCCGCGGTGCCCCCACAGAAGTGGGACCACACATCATCATCCCCGCACCTATGGGTCGGAGGTGCCCCCACAGAAGTGGGACCACACATCGTCATGCCCGCAGACTACGGGTCGGAGGTGCCCCCACAGAAGTGGGACCACACATCGTCATCCCCGCATGTGTCACCCGTGGAACCACCAGCCTGCTACCCTTTAGGATACCCACAGGTGGTCTCCATAGGCCCCACGCAAAACCACGGAATCAAACCCTGAATGTAAAAAAAATAAACCTGGCCTATACATTCAATACATACACCCTCCCCCCCAACACCTACAGTACAATAATGTGCAAAATAACTATTATCCAGATATGGTTAATAGATTAATTGCCCGTTATTAAAAACATTAACTAGCATATACAAATAAATAAAGTACTACTGACCTCATCAATACGAAGTGTCCGATGCCAGCGCCTTCCTTCTCTTGCCCACACAATACATAGCCAAAACCAAGGCAATACATTGCAAGTACATTCAGATATCAATTAACCCCTTAAACACCTTATCGGATAATAACCGCAAAGGTAATTAAGGGGTTAAGCCACACAGGCACGATACCCACCCTTCACCCATGAATTTGTACTGTGGCTTCATCATGCAACTATATATATATATATATATAGGCCTTTAAAAGCCTATGTCGTCTCATTTTGAAACCAGACGCCGCGGAGGAAGGACCTCCGGAGAAGAAAGAAGACCAGGGCGTGGCCGCAGACGGGGAGAAGACCCCGCCCCGCCCCGCTGGAAGGAGATAGAAGAAAGAAGAACACAGATGAAGATAAAGATGGATTACACTAGAAGACCCGTGGATTGGTTTGGATTTTTAGTTTAATGTTTATTATTTTATGGTTTTTTATTTTATGGGTTCCTGATCGTGGATTGGTTCGTGAGTAAGCTGGGCAACGGGAGTCGGTAGGGGCAAGTAATGGTAAGTGAACTACAGTAAAGAAATGTATTTTATTTAACTTGTTAATTTTTTCAAAAGGTTTTTTAACATGTGTATTTTTTTTTTTTTGTGGTATATCATTTCTTGCCACTGTATGTATGTATGTATGTATATATGTCTAGAGAGATATATACATACAGTACAGGGTAAGAAATGATGTTGTTTTAAAAGCTGGATTGGATGTGTTTTAAATTATTTTGTGTATGCTGCTACAGTATGCTTTATTGTGAGTTTAAAGTATTTTAAAATTAGATAGATGTACTGTACAGTATTCCTTGGTATTGTATTGTGTGTTTGAGGAAGGTCAGGGATAGGCTTGGTTTGTAAAGGTTGTATTTTTGTCGGTACATATATTTTTTCAAAGGCTTAATTGTTCTGCTCTAGGCGTGAATTTGTTAATGGTTTTATTGTTCGGGATCTAGTGTGAATTGTTTAGGGATGTAAATAATGATTGCTAATTGAGTTTTGTTTACTTGGTTGATTAATTTGCAGAATGTATATGGTGCATAGATATTTAGGCATCATTTATATTGGAATGTAAGTTGTTTAAATGGCTTTTCAGAGGTTTAGTGATGATTTACAGTAGATTGAGAGATCAGTTATGAATATTAAAGGAAATTGATTTTAATTTAGTGTGTATGTATGGAGAAGAGTTTGGTTGTAGGACAGTGCTTTTGATAACCCTTCTACATTTATTTGTACTGTATATTGGTTTATCATGGGTGTGTATATAACGTGTGTGTATATATATATATATATATATATATATATATATATATATATATATATATATATACTGTATATCTCTCTCTCTCTCTCTCTCTCTCTTTCTCTCTGTCTCTCTGTGTATAAATATATACAGTATATATATATAGTTGCATGATGAAGCCACAGTACAAATTCATGGGTGAGGGTGGGTATCGGGCCTGTGTGGCTTAACCCCTTAATCACCTTTGCGGTTATTATCTGATAAGGTGTTTAAGGGGTTAATTGATATCTGAATGTAATTGCAATGTATTTGCTTTTGATTTTTGTTTACTTGGTTGTAGGGCAGTATGCTTTTGATAACCCTTCTACATTTATTTGTACTGTATATTGGTTTATCATGGGTGTGTATATAACGTGTATATATATATATATATATATATATATATACAGTATATATATATATATATATATATATATATATATATATATATATATATATATATACTGTATATATATATATATATATATATATATATATATATATATATATATATATACACACACGTTATATACACACCCATGATAAACCAATATACAGTACAAATAAATGTAGAAGGGTTATCAAAAGCATATATATACTGTATATATCTCTCTCTCTGTATATATATACAGTATATATATATATATCTATATAGTTGCATGATGAAGCCACAGTACAAATTCATGGGTGAAGGGTGGGTATCGTGCCTGTGTGGCTTAACCCCTTAATTACCTTTGCGGTTATTATCCGATAAGGTGTTTAAGGGGTTAATTGATATCTGAATGTACTTGCAATGTATTGCCTTGGTTTTGGCTATGTATTGTGTGGGCAAGAGAAGGAAGGCGCTGGCATCGGACACTTCGTATTGATGAGGTCAGTAGTACTTTATTTATTTGTATATGCTAGTTAATGTTTTTAATAATGGGCAATTAATCTATTATCCATATCTGGATAATAGTTATTTTGCACATTATTGTACTGTAGGTGTTGGGGGGGAGGGTGTATGTATTGAATGTATAGGCCAGGTTTATTTTTTTTACATTCAGGGTTTGATTCCGTGGGGCCTATGGAGACCACCTGTGGGTATCCTCGGGTATCCTAAAGGGTAGCAGGCTGGTGGTTCCACGGGTGACACATGCGGGGATGACGATGTGTGGTCCCACTTCTGTGGGGGCACCTCCGACCCGTAGTCTGCGGGCATGACGATGTGTGGTCCCACTTCTGTGGGGGCACCTCCGACCCGTAGGTGCGGGGATGATGATGTGTGGTCCCACTTCTGTGTGGGCACCGCGGACCCGTAGTGAGCACCCGTGAGTTCCCCAGACCCCCATGGGAACCACCCGAGGCCCCGCAGACACCTGTGGGTTTGACCCGGGGCTCCCAGACATCCTTGGGCCTACCGTGGGGACCCAATTGTGGCTCACGGTGACCCAAGGAGACCACCTGGGCGCCATGGTGCTGGCAGGATCCACCAGCAGGCCTCCAGAACCTGTGGAATGCTGCTGGTAAACTGTAGGTCTGTCCAGGTGCCCTGCCAGCCCACCGGGGACTAGCGTGGGGCTGCGTTATGGACCCTGAATGTAAAAGAATAAATCTTGTATTTATGGGGGGGCACAGGGGGTGGGTAATGTATTTAATAAATATAATGCTGTTTATTGTGGGTCATTGTACTGTTTTTATTGTGGGTACTGGGGTGGGGGTGGGGTGTTTCCCCAACGGTATGTGGGTAGGCCTCCCTTGTGGGTACTGACTGGGTGGTTAGGCCTCACGGGTGGGGGGGGGTTAGTGTGGGAGGGTATGTAGGCATCCCGAGTGGTGGGTGAGGGTGGGTTAACCCCTTCATGACTGTAGCGGTTAATAACCGCTATGGTGATTAAGGGGTTAGGGGACATTACTTTGTATGTTTTAATTTTTGTGTCTGTTTTGCAGAAGCGGAGGGGCCATGGCCAGGATGGGGGGGGGGGGTAACGGTATGTGGGTAGGGGGTGAGGGTGGTTAGCAATGCAGGGAGGGAGATTTACTGGTAACAGAAACATCTCTCTCCCTTCAATGTAATCTGTTTAAAGCCCCCTCCCCCCTAATGTGTGTTTCTGTAAAATCTCTCTCCCTTCAATGTAATCTGTTTAACAGAAACATTAGGGGGAGGGGGCTTTAGGCCTTTACATCTCTCTCCCTTCAATGTAATCTGTTTAACAGAAACATTAGGGGGGAGGGGGCTTTAGGCCTTTACATCTCTCTCCCTTCAATGTAATCTGTTTAACAGAAACATTAGGGGGGAGGGGGCTTTAAACAATGCTGTGTATAATGTATAAGGTTTTTTACAATTAGATAGATGTAATCCTTGGTATTGTAAGGGTTAGATTTGGTTTTAAATTGTGTTTTCTGGTTGGTACTTACAGTATATATTGATTTTTGTATACTTGATTGGTTAAAATAGTTGAATTGTTTGGAAGTGTTTGTATTTACTGGTAGAGTAGCTTGCAATTATATTGTTAACATTCATTTGCAGAATGTATATGGTGCATAGATTTTATGCATCATTTATACAATGTAAATGCAATGTACTGTGTGGATTGGAATGTTATGTTTTATATTGTAAAATAAGTTAGGATTATTAAATGGATTATTATTATTGTCTGTATAGAGAAGCGTTATCTGTAGGACAGTATGATTTTGATAACCATTCTACATGTATTTGTACTATTGGTTCATCATGTGTGTATATATACTGTATACTGTGTATATATATATATATATATATATATATATATATATGTATATATGTATATTATGTATATGTATATGTATATGTATGTATATATATATACATATATATATATATATATATATATACTGGTATATATATACAGTGTATATATATACAAAGTATATACTGTATATGTATAGGGATTGTTATTATATATATACTGTATATATATCCAGTATATATATACAGTATATTTTTATTTCTCTTCATGTATTTATTTATTTATTTAGATTTATTTATTAATTGTGGGGCTGCTGTGTGTGTGTATTTTTTTTATTGTGGGTAGCGGGAGGGTGGGTGAATGGGGTATTAGCCCCAACGGTGCTTGTTTAGGGCTTGCGGGGGGTAGCGGGAGGGCTTAACCCCTTCATGACCGTAGCGGTATTAACTGCTACGGTCGTGAAGGGGTTAAGTGCACCCGCAACCCCCCCGCAAGTCCTAAACTCCCACCAAGGGCCAAATACCCCCCTCACCCATCCCCACCCACTACACACAATAAAGCGGGCACGGTGGGTTAACCCCTTCATTGCCTTAGCGGCTATCCGCTATGGTAATTGAGGCAGCATTTCTGTATTTTTAATAATATTGAGCAGGAGCAGGGGGGGTCCCTGAGCATTAATTTCTGGCTCAGGGAACCCCCTGCTCACTGTACAATATTATTAAAATACAGAAATGATGCTTCTTTACCATAGCGCATAGCCGCTAAGGTAAAGAACGAGCGTTTATTTATACTGTATATTGTATGTGTTTTATTGATACTGTACATGTGCACTATCAATAAAAATGTATTTCAAATAATTTTTAATGTGCGGATGTTTGCGCAGAGAGAGAGCAGCGGATCTCTCTCTGCTGCAAACACATCACGCCCCCGCCGCCCAGTATGTATATGCATACAGTATACAGTACTGTATGTGTACAGTACTGTATGTTAGGGCTTATAGGGGTTGTTGTTATACAGTATATATATATATACAGTATATATACTGCATTACAATTCATTATAGGGGACGGCTTCACAGAGAACAGCTCGCAAGCGCCACCATGTGTATTTTCACGGCATTGCAGTATTTCAGCAAGCCGGAATAAAAAGCTTAAATCCCTGCCGGAAAAGAACGCAATGCACTCTGGCAGAAAACGATCAGAAACCTGAATACACCCGAGTATACCCGAATTCGCGGGACTAGCCGAGCTCGAATAAAGTGTGTCGCCAGTGTATATCTATGTCTTCACAAAGAACAGAGTTCAGCATGTGCTGCAATATATTATTAGGTCATTCTTATACAGTAGCTAGAATGTACATCAGTATGGAGGACTCTGAATCAGGCAGCAATAGGGATAGATATATAAGCAAGCTCTATCCTGTCTACTATATCTTCCGATCGAACAGGATCCTAAATAGCTGTTCAGAGAGCTGTGGTGTGGGCAAGTATCAATATTGTAGCTAATAACTATTTAACAAAAGTATCAAAGCAACCAGTAATCCGTTGGTCTATCGGCCAAACGAAACGGTTGTTATAGTGTATTAAGCCCTTGGTTTAGACACACTGACTCAGTGATGTCAGAACGGCGACCTGGCGCACGTTTTCGCTTCATATGACACTTAATCTAAGATAACGGGGGCCGCGCTAGTAGCTCTCCTTACACACCCTCATTGTAGTCATAGTGACCACAGCAAACAAATCAAATTAACTGTTTGTGGTACAGGAGTGAAAAGGAGTCACATTTCCATTGCACTATAAAAGGAAACAGCATCCTTAGGATTATTGTATCTTTCAATGCTGTATTATTTCTATTGCTAACATGTTTATTTTGTCAACCCTATTTTAGTAGATGTAGCTAGCTTATTTATCACAATTAGCAATTAGACTTTTGTAACATCATTCCATTAATTTAGTTTAAGTATTAGAGTGCTGACTAAAGTAAGTCTTTGTTCTGAAATCTGACTTGGATAAAAGTAAAGGTAAGTATTATTAGTAATAAAACTAAGTAAACAACAAAGAAGCAAGAACCCACTTAAAGCACTCGATGCCCCCTGTGTAGTATAGAGATAATATTAAAAATAATCTTTAAATAAGATGGCTACTCCTCTCTTTTTGGTGGAGCATGATGCGTAATAAGTCTGGGGGTAGTATCTCTGGAAGGTGTTGGGGGGAGACGTCGTATTAAAATGAGTTTCCTGTAAAAACAGGATATCTCCTTTCGTTTTTTTTAGCTCCTGAAGAGCGAGCTTTCTTTTGATTACTGAATTTAGTCCTCTGACATTTAGGGATATTAGTTTGAGTGTTGTATTATGGGCCATTGTTACCTGTATGGTGTCTCAGGGCGTCTGTCTGTCCCTCCACTTTCCCAAGGTGGTGGGTGTCTCTACAGTCGTACCTTGCCTTGTCTTCTGAGTGGCATTTTTGCGGAATCTTGGTTTCTGGTGACCCTATTCGTCTGCGCCTGTGTTTGTCCCTGCTGGGTATGTGCGGATAAGAAGACAAGGTTGTGTTTATTTTTATCTTAGACTTTTTTGTATATCGTACCTGGTGTTTACGGAAGCTGGTTCTGCGAGAACTTCCTATTTCCCCTTTGGGAACGAGGATGGTTGGGGAGGCATGGGGGGGATGGGGGAGGGGAGGAAAGAAGAGAAGGTGAGAGAAAGGTGGAAAAAGAGAGAAAAGTGGGCTGTCCAAGAGCCCAGTTTTGGAGACCCTCATCTCTCTAAGGATGAGGGTAGTGGGCATATTGCCTCTGGGAGACTTCCCCGATCACCGCTTCTTGAAAGCCGTCAGGGAGGTCGGAGAGCCCTCCTTCAAAAGACAGTAAACCCAAACATATTAAATCACACAAAACTTATTAAACCATATAACTTCAGGGTTTAACATTTTGAGTCTCTTAACTAATTTCCTTTATTTCACCCTATTTATATAACATGTGAACCTCTGTTTGGCGGAGGGGCAGGGGTGTTCATCAGTGGGGGGAGGGGGAGAAAGGGGGGCATTGGGGGGAGGGGGAGGGTGCAATGGAGGGGGAGGGAGGGGGGGTGGGATGGGTGGAGGTGGGGCTGGGGGTGGGGGGTGGTGGGAGGAAAAACCTATTTGACTATTACCAACTTGGGATACCCCTCCAGAACCCTTATTTGGCCCTATAATTGTGAGGTTTAACATTTAAAGTTTCCTACTGTATCTAGTTTCCCTATATCCTTTTACTTCTGCGATCTAAAGACCTCGATTTGGAAGCTGGGATGGGGTATTTTCCAATGGGGGGTAGGGAGGGGGGGAGGGGTGGGGGGGTAGTAGGGGGGGTAGGAGGAGGAGGAGGGGGTGTGGGGGGAAGGGGGGGTCTATGGAACTACTTCCACCTTGGGAAACTTTCAAAAAGCCCTTTCTTTTGTTAACCTCTATGATAAAAAGTCTATAACCTCTTCTGGGATCCCCCATTCAGAGGTATCTCAATTCATCATCTCGGCATTTGATGAGCTCTTTGACTGTGTTAGTGAACCATTGTGTGCGACACTAGATGGCGCTGTTCTACTATTTTCATCTAAATCTCTATATATATATAGTGTCCATTACTTTGGTTGGATCTGCTGTATCCTTAAGGGTGCAGAAAACTGTTTTGGAGGTAGTCTAGCTGTTGTGAATTAACCCGCGGGCATATAGAATATTCTATAGAGGTATTTACAACTCTTAGCTAAAACGCGCTACATGTAAGATAACTTTTTATATAACTTGAGTCCCCAAGTGTCTTTCTTTTGGTCTTGCCTTTAGCCTCTGCAAGTCTCAGCCAAATCCGCCTCTGCAGTAACCGCAGGCTCAGCCGCCGGCCCACCAGGGGGGGGGAGGGGGAGAAGGGGGGGAAGAGGGGCAACTCCCCTCTCCCCCAGCCAATCGTCGTCCCCCCTCGCACAGTCGAAATCCGCCCTCCCCCCCACCAGACACCCCTCGTCCCCCGTCGGTATCGAGGCTCCGATCCGCTGCTCCTTGTACTCGTCATGGGGTTCTTCCCCTCAATCTGGGCAGCGGGAGGCAGCAAGCACCGAAGCTCCAAGGGAAGGCATCTTCATCTCGCGGTAGGTTAATGTAGACTCGTCGAGGGGGGTAGACAGAGGGGCCATATATTCCCTACGTCCAGGGGGAAGGGGTGCGGGGTGCAACGGAGGGTGCAGTCCTGCAGCGTCCACCGGGTCGGGACAATTTCTGGATCGCGTCTCTTATTCCTCCCCTGCCTGGTTTCGCTGGGTGGCAATTCTCTGGGAGGTGCGCGGTACCTTCTCTGTTGGTCTTTGGGGAAACGTGGTGTGTGTGGTGCTCAAATTTGGGTAGGTATCTTCATAAGACATATAACATATTGAGACCATTTGATATGGTGGTCCGGTGATGATGGAGTGCCCCTCAATTAAACGCAATAAAATGCATGATTACTGTAGGGGAAGTGACTGGTGGAGTCAGTTGGGACAACCACAGGGATGTACACAATAATCACCCAAACAGTAAGGAACAATGTCCATAAGCAGCAGGATTTACATAAGGCACATTGGCACTTTACCTGCTCCAGGGGGCACTCTCAGGATCTATAGCGTGCAGTCCATCTGTGAGTAGATACAGGAAAGCAGTGGATGCAGATAGAGCACAGCTCCAGACACCCTGCAATATCAAGCAGGAAAAACAAACCAGGCCACTCCGCAGTAGTATAAAATCAGTTCTGTATTGATGCCAGCTTAACACATACAGGGAACAAAAATAGGACAAATAGAACGCACCTACGCGTTTCGTACAGGGTACTTGATAAAGTACCCTGTACGAAACGCGTAGGTGCGTTCTATTTGTCCTATTTTTGTTCCCTGTATGTGTTAAGCTGGCATCAATACAGAACTGATTTTATACTACTGCGACAGCACTACATAGACAGCACTACATAGACAGACCTCTAGGGTGAAACACCCAACCAATTGAAACACACTCGTGCATATATAAACCTCATTACGATCAATGGGAATTCCCCCTCACACTGAGCCTTGAGAAAGCGTTTCTAATCGCGAAACGCGCGCGTCGGCACCCGTCACGTGCACGCGCGCAGTCAGTATTCACGTGGCAGCCTTCCGAGTTGCAGAGCAATCAGCTGCCAGACTGTACGTGTGTACTCCCTTCAATACTGGGCAGGAGTCTTTGTGGTGACTTGGCAGCTTATGGTGAGGGTAGGGCTGCTTGATTTTTCCTGATACACTGCTGAACTAGTGGTATTAGCACTCCTGACGGTGGCAGCACATTCATGAATATGTGCATTGGTATACTTAAAGCCACACCGTCTATAGGAGTCTATTAGCCACGGCATCTGTGTTTATTGTTGACAGCTAGCTCTCTATCATCTTGGAGTATATTAGCTGATTATTAGGTGATTATATGTGGGACAATATACAGAGTATATGTGACTGATTATCCATCATTTGATTAATATACCATATGCTGAGTGAGCACCCACTGACCAGTGTGTATTTATTTGCTTAATAGCAGCACTACGACCAGTCTCACATTTCCATCTTTACCCACTTATCCACCTTCGGACTTGTTTGACACTTTAGACAGGTCTCGCTATACTAATACACAGTTATATAGTGGTATAAGCATTCCTGATGGTGGTAGCACATTCATGAATATGTGCATAAGTATACTTACAGCCACACCGTCTATAGGAATCTACTAGCCACTGCACTTATGTTCTGTGTATGACAGCCAGCTCTCTATCATTTTGGAGTTTATTAGCTGTTTCTAGGTGGTCGCATGTGGGATATTATACAGAGTTTATAATATTGATCTTCCATTATTGAAGCAATATATTATATGCCTAGTGAGCACACACTGATTAGTGTGTATTGATCTATTGCTTATACATAGCAGCATTACGACCAGTCTCACATTTCCACTATTATCACCCTGGGACTTGTCTGACATCTGAGACAGGTTATTTTGCAGCCCCTCCCCACCTTTGCTCATACCTAACTACCACAATTAGGGAACACTGCATATCAGTTCCCTGGGCACGTTTGATTTACTGTCGTGGCCGAGTTTATTCTTACATTTGCCCGGTCTCGGCCGCGACAGTAACCGGGCGCGCGCCGGGGTGTCCTGTGCGCGCGCCGAAGCCTCGGAGGAGCGGTCCTCCGATTGGGGCTTCCCCCTCCCCTCTCCGGGTCCGCCGGGTCCCCCGGAACCCCCCACCGCCATCCCCCACATCGCGGGACACCAGGGCTCCCTCGGGGAGCCCTGGGCACGCGCGCATGGGGTGCAGGCACCCGATGAAGCGTGACCGCGCCTTGGTGACGCGCGGCACGCCGAGGGGATTTGGCTAGCAAGCCGGGAAATCTCCCGGCATGTGGAACTAGCCCAATAAGGATAAAACGTGTCGCCAGTGTAATACACCTCAAACTGTCCCTCTACTACATTGACCCGGAGTGTCATATATACTCATCATAGGGTTAAGATATATGTGTGTCATTTGATGTATTTTAACACCCATTATTTTAATTAGCTTAGCATTAAAGATTATTTTTAATATTATCTCTATACTACACAGGGGCATTGAGTGCTTTAAGTGGGTTCTTGCTTCTTTGTTGTTTACTTACTACGCCACCCATTAGCACCTTACCAGTCAGCAGTCTATGGGAAAAGTCCCAAACTTTCAAGGGGGTCCATACTCCGTTGGGTTGGTCCAAGAGGGTCAAGGATGGTTCTGCAGCGATGCCGGAGCAGTGACTACAGATACCCCAAACCCTGATCCTCTGGGCCCTCTGGAACCGGAGCTATGGATTACCAAATATCAGCTTTTGACACTTAGCCGTTTCCCACACTCTGACTCTCGGACCCACACTCTGACTCTCGGACCCACACTCTGACTCTCGGACCCACACTCTGACTCTCGGACCCACACTCTCGGACCCACACTCTCGGACCCACACTCTCGGACCCACACTCTCGGACCCACACTCTCGGACCCACACTCTCGGACCCACACTCTCGGACCCACACTCTCGGACCCACACTCTCAGACCCACACTCTCAGACCCACACTCTCAGACCCACACTCTCAGACCCACACTCTCAGACCCACACTCTCAGACCCACACTCTCAGACCCACACTCTCAGACCCACACTCTCAGACCCACACTCTCAGACCCACACTCTCAGACCCACACTCTCAGACCCACACTCTGACTCTCGGACCCACACTCTCGGACCCACACTCTGACTCTCGGACCCACTGTGACGATAGCCTGTCACAGGTATTAAGATTACACAAATCACTGGGTTGAACTGAATGAGGCTTAGATATAATAAAGTATATTTATTCCTTTGGATAGGTGAACACACGAATAATACAGTAACAGACAAGAAGTACACTTACTTTGGGGTTGGGGAATGAGAAGTATGAAGCATAGCAATTCTCTCGCAATCAGGTAAGAATCAGATGATATCAGAAGACCAAGGATAAAGGGTGAACAGCAGTTTATAAACCTTTTGTGCCCTATCCTTAACATTGAGTACAGTGGATTGGTTTTCAATTAACTCTAGCCACTCATTAACGTGGGAACACATTTTGACACATGCCCCCCTGCTAGTTGGTACATGCGCAGTAGAGCTCTGGGGTCTCATTTCTGTAACCCCTCCTCTGCATCAGGAATGCCAGCTAGTCTACCAGATTGGATTCCTGGCAGGATATGCTTTGTTGTGAGGTGTGAAATGGAACACTTGAAGACTGCTCTGGTTTGAGTAATCTCCGCCCTCATGCAAACAGTGGAGGTGACAAAATCCTTTGAACCATACTTAAGTCCTAGACATTGGGTCGCCTTTCTGGCCATATGCTACCCTGGTATGCAAAGGAATTTCCTCTGGGTTTTATCCATACCTTGGAACACAGTATGAAAGATAAAACATAAACATATTAAAATATCCGGTTCCGTTGGGTTCAGCAGGTCCAAACTTCCCAGTTCTCAATGCCGGAACTGGGATACCCTATGGTCCAATTTGCAACTTGCTACGACCTTTGGAACCGGAGATACACAAATACACTTAAAACCGTTTCACATTTTAATACAAAAATCTCCGCTGTAAATTAAATCACGGTTTTTCACTAAATCCCCATTGAAAACAACGGGTTCCACCGCCTTAGACTTTCAATGGCCAACCGCCGCCATTGGCGGCTATGGGAATCCCCGCCATAGACTTTCAACGGGGCGACGCGGCCGTTGAAGTCAATGGGGGTTTTCCACCGTAGCCGGTCAATGGGGTTTGGCCGCCATTGGAGACTATGGGAAAAGTCCCGAACTTTCAAGGGGGTCCATACTCCGTCGGGTTGGTCCAAGAGGGTCAAGGATGGTTCTGCAGCGATGCCGGAGCAGTGACTACAGATACCCCAAACCCTGATCCTCTGGGCCCTCCGGAACCGGAGCTATGGATTACCTAATATCAGCTTTTGACACTTAGCCGTTTTCCTGAGCCGTTTCTGCCGCCGCCATTGGAACCTATGGCGCGACCCGCTCTTCTCGGTTCGACCCTTATCGGGGGTCCAGGATACGGGGACCCGGTTGTGGTCGAGTGGGGGGAGGTCTAGGAACTAGGGGCAGAAAGAATTTTATTTCTAGGTGCTCTAGAACTGTTTATTCCCACGCCACTTGTCGTTGAACTTGACTTGTTAAGTGATCAAAGCTCTCCTATTGAAAATGTATCCGCTTTGCCGTTAAGCGGTTTGGATGGCAGCCAACTCGTTCCTGGAAAGCTCTTTTGAGGATTCTCCATTGAAGTCAATGGGCCCATTGACTTAGAATGGGAAACCGCCGCTCTTCCTCTCGGACGCCATCTGCTGGTCTTCTCAGGAAACAGAACCCAACAGCAAGATTCACCATTGAAAACCATGGAGCTCCAATGGCGGCTTATGGGACCCTGCAAAATGGTGCCTGAAAAGGCGGGAAAATAACACAAAGGGCTATAATCACTAAACAACTATTAACCCTTGTGCTCCCGGATGGATCCTAGTGTGTGTGTGATGCAGACACTGATTAAACCAGATGTTATAATAAAACAGGGGACCAGGGAAATACACATTTACATGTCATAACAGGGGTTAAATCACATTTCTGGACCTCAGCCCAGTTAACCCCTTGTCTCCCTGGTGAGGTCAGGGGATGGCCCCATGGGGTGCAACCCCTTTAATACTGGGCCACCCCCTCTCTCCCTCTACACCTCCCGTTCTTAATGGGTGACCTGTGGCCCACTGCCCCTAACGGGGAGTGGGCACTGCTGGCACCATTAATGAATTCAGTCTCAGAGGGATAATCCTGGCATGAAAGTCCATCAGCATTGCTGTTTTCACTGCCCTTTTTGTGTTGAATGGTAAATTTAAATTCTTGCAAAGCCAAGCTCCATCTCAGCAACTTGGCATTCTCCCCTGATACCCTCTGTAGCCAACTCAGGGGATTGTGGTCTGTGATGACCGTGAAAGCCCTCCCATGTACATGGGGCTGGAGCTTTTTGAGTGCCCACACAATGGCCAAGCACTCCTTCTCAATGGTGGCATATGCCACCTCCCTGGGGAGCAGTTTGCGACTGAGATACACCAGAGGGTGCTCCTTGCCGTCGTCTCCCACCTGGCTCAACACAGCCCCCACACCAAAATTTCCTATAGTACCCTGCGGTGCCCAAAAATGCCAGGACCTGTTTCTTGGTTTTTGGAACAGGCCACTCAACTATGGCTTCTATAGTACCTTGGCTGGCTCTGGTTTGAGATGCCCTCCACCCACCCTGTGCCCTAAGTACAGGACTTCTGCCATCCCTACCATACACTTAGTGGGTTTTAAGGTAAGCCCAGCCTCCCTGATCCTATCCAGCACTGCAGTTACATGTCCTATGTGGGATTCCCAGGAACTACTAAAGACAGCAATGTCATCTAAGTAAGCCCTGGCATAGCTCTGCATCCCTTCCAGTAACCTATTGACCAAGCGTTGAAAGGTAGCTGGGGCATTCTTCATCCCAAATGGCATTACCAAAAACTCATAGAGGCCACTTGGAGTGATGAATGCTGACTTCTCCCTAGCCTCCAGGGTCAGTGGGATTTGCCAATAGCCTTTGCTCAAATCCATGGTGGTCAGATACTTTGCCCCCGCGAGTTCATCTAGTAACTCATCCATGCGGGGCATGGGGTAAGCATCTGACACCGTCCCAGCGTTGAGCAACCGGTAGTCCACACAAAACCGGGTGGTCTTGTCCTTCTTAGGAACTAGGACTACTGGACTTGCCCAAGGGCTCTGGGACGTAGTAATTACCCCTAGGGTCAGCATCTCCTCAATCTCTCTCTCCATACTTGTCTTGACCTCTGCTGACACTCTATAAGCGTGCTTATGCAGAGGCTGCAGGTCCCCGGTGTGCACTGGGTGTTTTGTGAGATGTGTGGTCCCTGGCATGTCAGTGAAGAGGGCGCTAAACTGAGCTAGCATGTCCCTGGCTTCTCCCTTCTGCCTAGCACTCAACTGTGCCCCTATCTCTACCTGCTCTACAGTTTTTCCTTGCCTTGCCTCCCCTAGGAGATCAGGCAGAGCATTGCTCGCCGGATCCTCCAGCAGTGGGCTACAAATGGCCAGCACTGCTCCCATACTCGGTGCTCTGTATTCTTTCAACATATTGATGTGGTATTTCTTGTGCCTCTCAGGCGCTACCTGTACAACATAGTTGCACTCATTCACCTTTCGGATAACCAAGTACGGTCCCGACCAGGCAGCCATCAGCTTGTTCTCCCGAGTGGGTTTGAGAACAAGCACCTGCTGTCCTGGGATGAATTCTCTGCTACGGGCTTGCCGGTCATACCATTGCTTTTGCTTGGTCTGAGCGGCCCTGAGGTGGTCTTGGGCCACCCCCATGAGCATCTCTAACCGGTCTCTGAGATCTACTACATACTGGATCACTTAAGCATCAGTAGCAGTAGTCTCCCCTTCCCATCCCTCACGGAATAGGTCCAGAGGTCCACGTACCCTGCGGCCATATAGTAGCTCAAAGGGGGAGAAGCCTGTAGATTCTTGTGGTACCTCTCGGTATGCAAACAGCAAGTGCTGCAGGTGAATCTCCCAGTCTTTCCCCTCCGCCTCTATAAAGGTCCGAAGCATCTGCTTCAGGGTACCATTGAACCTCTCACATAATCCGTTTGTCTGGGGATGGTAAGGGGTAGTGCGCCGGTGCTGTACACCGCAGGCATCCCAGAGACAATGTAACAGTTCACTCATGAACTGCGACCCCTGATCGGTAAGGATCTCACTAGGGTAACCTACCATAGAGAAAATGTTCAGCAAAGCTGCTGCCACTGTCTTGGCATCTATGGTGCCAAGCGCTACCGCCTCAGGGTACCGGGTGGCAAAATCCACCACTGTGAGGATGTAGCGCTTCCCTGACCTGCTAGGAATCATGAGGGGTCCTATAAGGTCCATCGCTACCTCCTGGAAGGGTTCCCCTATTATCGGTAGGGGTCTCAGGGGTGCCTTCACATGGTCACCCGCCTTACCCACTCGCTGGCAGGCATCACAAGAGCGGCAGAAATTGCTTGCATCTCGGGATGCCCCCGGCCAGTAGTAACGCTGCAATAACCGGGCTCGCGTTCTGGTGACCCCCTGATGTCCCGCTAACGGAATAGAGTGAGCTACCCGTAACAATTGCTGTTGGTACCCCTGGGGCACTACTAGCTGTCGCTTACCGGTCAATCCCTCTTCTATCCCTGGGTTCCCTTCTTCTCTGTATAGGAGTCCCTTATGCCATAGGCAGCGCTCAGTGCCTTCCCCTGCCTGAGATTCGTACGCCCGAAGTCTCACGCCGGCCAGGGTAGGGTCTGCCTTCACTGCCTCCCTGAACTGGGCTCCTAAATCTGGCCACCCCCCAGTCATGTCATTGTCAGGGGAAGGGGACAGGATAAGAGGGAACAGTAAGTCAGCCTGTGGTTGCAACTGATCCTGGCTTACCTCCCTGGGCTCCTCTGCGCCCTCCGCTAACGTTGGTCCCAAAGGCTGGGGGACTGGAGTGGCCGCCGCCGGCATTGCCGCTGTTTGGCTCCGGGTAATCGCCGCCACTGCAGCGGACTGGGGCACACGGTCGTAGGTGCAGGTCATCGGTCTCAGGTCATTGCCCAAAAGAATGTCGACATCCAAACCGGGTAAAACCCCCACCTCCCGCACACCCTTGCCCACCCCCCAATCCAAAAAGATGCAGGCCACCTGCAGGAAACGTGGCTCTCCGTCGGCCACAGTGATCTGCATCCCAGGGTCTGGGAGCAATTCCTCTGGCCGGACCATATCAGGTCGGACCAGGGTCACTGCAGCTCCTGAATCCAGCAAGCCGACTGCTTGCCGGTCACCGACTGTGACCGGGGTAAGATGTTTGCTCTGGCCGTCCATCTGCTGCAGGTCTGCGCCGAGATGTCCTCCGCTGGCTGTAGGCACCGATGAAACTGGGGTAGGGGTGACATGGGACGTCTCGCTGGGAGTTGTTTCCATGACCGGTCCTGGTTCTTTGGTGGAAGCCACCCGCACGCGGGCTACCGGCTTCGCAGCTGGGGTGCGTTGCCCCCGATGGGGTCCGTTGGAACGCAGGGATTCTGGGCAATCTGGTCTGAGGTGACCAGTGCTGTTGCAATTGTAGTACCGGTGCTCATGCCGGAGCTCTCCCGCCCTCTGTGAACTGCTGCCCGCGGGCGACTTTTGGGTCCATTGGGGGGTACTCACGGCTTTCTTGGCCGGCACCGGCGCCGTCGCTGCTTTGGCGGGTGCCTTGATGGTCATCTGGGACCGGCTGACCACATAGTCATCTGCCACCTCGCCGCCTCGGTGTAGGTCTTGGGTTTTTTGTCATACACCAAAGCTCTCAGCGCCGGCGGGCACTGCTGCATGAGATGCTCTTGAAAGATGAGGTCCAGCAGGCGTTGGTAAGTCCTGGCCTCAGAGCCCTCCACCCAGTGTAACCCGTACAAAGCCATGCGGGTCACATAGGTGACGTAGGTCTCCTGAGGCTGCCTCTCCTCCAGCCGGAATTTACCCCGGTAAGCTTCAGGGGTAAAACCGTGCTGAAATAGCAAAAGTTCTTTCAGGTGGTCATAGTCATCAGCAAACTCCTCTGTAAGCGCCATCAATGTCTGCTTAGCCAAGCCGGAGAGTAGCAAGTCCAAGCGTGCAACCCTATGCTCGGGAAGCACCTTGTACCGCCGGCACTGCGTTTCAAAGTTCCTTAAAAACATGTCGATCCGATCAGTGCCTTCCACGTACTTGGTGAGACTGTGCTTGTCCAGTTGGAGTTCATCTTTGCGGGTTTGGACCGGGGGGCAATAAGCGGGTCTGTTCACTGCCATTGAGAGAAACTTTAGCCGCTCCTCCGCTGTCCCTCGGTCTCCCCACGTGGTAATCAGTGCCAACATTTCAGGGGTAAACGGACTGGTAGCCGCAGCCATCAGTGCCCCTCTTGTCGCACTTGTCCCCTCCCCGGGATTCTGCCGCTCCGGCACTGGGTTCAGTCCCTGATCTCCGGGCGGCTGTACAAGGGCAAGCTGAGCCGTATCCTGAGACTCTGCCCGTTCGGCTTCATATGCCGTGATTGCGACAACCATGTCCTCGACCTCCTGGTCCTCATATTCCAGTCCATATTCACGGCACTTGTCTCTTAGCTGAGTTCTTGTCCTCAGGTAGTAGATGTTTTCCGCTTCACTCATGGTTCTGGGTCGCAGCAGTGAGGTGGTGTGACAACTTGCGTTACTTGTTGCACTAACGTGTGTTCAATATCTTTAGACCCAGGAACTTGCAATTACCATCAAGTTCCCACTAGATCACAGTACCCCGCAGAATACTGTAATCCAGGTCCAGTTCAATCCCGCCGCTGCCGGCAGTTAACTTAATAGCCTGTGACGACAGCCTGTCACAGGTATTAAGATTACACAAATCACTGGGTTGAACTGAACGAGGCTGAGATATAATAAAGTATATTTATTCCTTTGGATAGGTGAACACACGAATAATACTATAACAGACAAGAAGTACACTTACTTTGGGGTTGGGGAATGAGAAGTATGAAGCATAGCAATTCTCTCGCAATCAGGTAACAATCAGATGATATCAGAAAAACAAAGGATAAAGGGTGAACAGCAGTTTATAAACCTTTTGTGCCCTATCCTTAACATTGAGTACAGTGGATTGGTTTTCAATTAACTCTAGCCACTCATTAACGTGGGAACACATTTTGACACATGCCCCCCTGCTAGTTGGTACATGCGCAGTAGAGCTCTGGGGTCTCATTTCTGTAACCCCTCCTCTGCATCAGAAATGCCAGCTAGTCTACCAGATTGGATTCCTGGCAGGATATGCTTTGTTGTGAGGTGTGAAATGGAACACTTGAAGACTGCTCTGGTTTGAGTTATCTCCGCCCTCATGCAAACAGTGGAGGTGACAAAATCCTTTGAACCATACTTAAGTCCTAGACATTGGGTCGCCTTTCTGGCCATATGCTACCCTGGTATGCAAAGGAATTTCCTCTGGGTTTTACCCATACCTTGGAACACAGTATGAAAGATAAAACATAAACATATTAAAATATCTGGTTCCGTTGGGTCCAGCAGGTCCAAACTTCCCAGTTCTCAATGCAGGAACTGGGACACCCTATGGTCCAATTTGCGACTTGCTACGACCTTCGGAACCGGAGATACACAAATACACTTAAAACCGTTTCACATTTTAATACAAAAATCTCCGCTGTAAATTAAATCACGGTTTTTCACTAAATCCCCATTGAAAACAACGGGTTTCGCCGCAATAGACTTTCAATGGCCAACCGCCGCCATTGGCGGCTATGGGAATCCCCGCCATAGACTTTCAACGGGGCAACGCCACCGTTGAAGTCAATGGGGGTTTTCCGCCGTAGCCGGTCAATGGGGTTTGGCCGCCATTGGAGTCTATGGGAAAAGTCCCGAACTTTCAAGGGGGTCCATACTCCGTCGGGTTGGTCCAAGAGGGTAAAGGATGGTTCTGCAGCGATGCCGGAGCAGTGACAACAGATACCCCAAACCCTGATCCTCTGGGCCCTCCGGAACCGGAGCTATGGATTACCAAATATCAGCTTTTGACACTTAGCCGTTTTCCTGAGCCGTTTCTGCCGCCGCCATTGGAACCTATGGTGCGACCCGCTCTTCTCGGTTCGACCCTTATCAGGGGTCTAGGATACGGGGACCCGGTTGTGGTCGAGTGGGGGGAGGTCTAGGAACTAGGGGCAGAAAGAATTTTATTTCTAGGTGCTCTAGAACTGTTTATTCCCACGCCACTTGTCGTTGAACTTGACTTGTTAAGCTCTCCTATTGAAAATGTATCCGCTTTGCGGTTAAGCGGTTTGGACGGCAGCCAACTCGTTCCTGGAAAGCTCTTTCGAGGATTCTCCATTGATGTCAATGGGCCCATTGACTTAGAATGGGAAACCGCCGCTCTTCCTCTCGAACGCCATCTGCTGGTCTTCTCAGGAAACAGGACCCAACAGCAAGATTCACCATTGAAAACCATGGAGCTCCAATGGCGGCCTATGGAACCCTGCAAAATGGTGCCTGAAAGGGCGGGAAAATTACACAAAGGGCTATAATCACTAAACAACTATTAACCCTTGTGCTCCCGGATGGATCCTAGTGTGTGTGTGATGCAGACACTGATTAAACCAGATGTTATAATAAAACAGGGGAACAGGGGAATACACATTTACATGTCATAACAGGGATTAAATCACATTTCTGGACCTCAGCCCAGTTAACCCCTTGTCTCCCTGGTGAGGTCAGGGGATTGCCACATGGGGTGCAACCCCTTTAACAACCCCTTTAACCCTTCAACCACCCCCTCTCTCCCTCTACACCCACACTCTGACTTTCGGACCCACACTCTGACTCTCGGACCCACACTCTGACTCTCGGACCCACACTCTGACTCTCGGACCCACACTCTGACTCTCGGACCCACACTCTCGGACCCACACTCTGACTTTTGGACCCACACTCAGACTCTCGGACCCACACTCGGACTCTCGGACCCACACTCGGACTCTCGGACCCACACTCGGACTCTCGGACCCACACTCTCGGACCCACACTCTGACTTTTGGACCCACACTCGGACTCTCGGACCCACACTCGGACTCTCGGACCCACACTCGGACTCTCGGACCCACACTCGGACTCTCGGACCCACACTCTTGGACCCACACTCGGACTCTTGGACCCACACTCGGACTCTTGGACCCACACTCGGACTCTCGGACCCACACTCTTGGACCCACACTCTTGGACCCACACTCGGACTCTCGGACCCACACTCGGACTCTCGGACCCACACTCGGACTCTCGGACCCACACTCGGACTCTCGGACCCGGACTCTTGGACCCACACTCGGACTCTTGGACCCACACTCGGACTCTCGGATCCACACTCGGACTCTCGGACCCACACTCGGACTCTCGGATCCACACTCGGACTCTCGGACCCACACTCTCGGACCCACACTTGGACTCTTGGACCCACACTCGGACTCTCGGACCCACACTCTCGGACCCACACTCGGACTCTTGGACCCACACTCGGACTCTCAGACCCACACTCGGAATATCGGACCCACACTCTCGGACCCACACTCTCGGACCCACACTCTTGGACTCGGACTCTCGGACCCACACTCAGACTCTCGGACCCATACTCTTGGACCCACACTCGGACTCTCGGACCCACACTCTCGGACCCACACTCGGACTCTTGGACCCACACTCGGACTCTCAGACCCACACTCGGAATATCGGACCCACACTCTCGGACCCACACTCTCTGACCCACACTCTCTGACCCACACTCTCGGACCCACACTCTCGGACCCACACTCTTGGACTCGGACTCTCGGACCCACACTCGGACTCTTGGACCCACACTCTCGGACCCACACTCTGACTCTCGGACCCACACTCTGACTCTCGGACACACACTCTCGGACCCACACTCAGACTCTCGGACCCACACTCTCGGACCCACACTCGGACTCTTGGACCCACACTCGGACTCTCGGACCCACACTCGGACTCTCGGACCCACACTCGGACTCTCGGACCCACACTCGGACTCTCGGACCCACACTCGGACTCTCGGACACACACTCTCGGACCCACACTCAGACTCTCGGACCCACACTCTTGGACCCACACTCGGACTCTTGGACCCACACTCGGACTCTTGGACCCACACTCGGACTCTCGGACCCACACTCTTGGACCCACACTCTTGGACCCACACTCGGACTCTCGGACCCACACTCGGACTCTCGGACCCACACTTGGACTCTCGGACCCACACTTGGACTCTCGGACCCACACTCAGACTCTTGGACCCGGACTCTTGGACCCACACTCGGACTCTCGGACCCACACTCGGACTCTTGGACCCACACTCGGACTCTCGGACCCACACTCGGACTCTCGGATCCACACTCGGACTCTCGGACCCACACTCTCGGACCCACACTCAGACTCTCGGACCCACACTCTTGGACCCACACTCGGACTCTTGGACCCACACTCGGACTCTCGGACCCACACTCTCAGACCCACACTCAGACTCTCGGACCCACACTCGGACTCTCGGACCCACACTCTGACTCTCGGACCCACACTCTCGGACCCACACTCTCGGGCCCACACTCAGACTCTCAGACCCACACTCGGACTCTCGGACCCACACTCGGACTCTCGGACCCACACTCTCGGACCCACACTCAGACTCTCGGACCCACACTCTCAGACCCACACTCGGACTCTTGGACCCACACTCGGACTCTCGGACCCACACTCGGACTCTCGGACCCACACTCTCGGACCCACACTCAGACTCTCGGACCCACACTCTCAGACCCACACTCGGACTCTTGGACCCACACTCGGACTCTCGGACCCACACTCGGACTCTCGGACCCACACTCTCGGACCCACACTCTGACTCTCGGACCCACACTCTTGGACCCACACTCGGACTCTTGGACCCACACTCGGACTCTTGGACCCAGACTCGAACTCTCGGACCCACACTCTGACTCTCGGACCCACAATCTTGGACCCACACTCAGACTCTCGGACCCACACTTGGACTCTCGGACCCACACTCGGACTCTTGGACCCAGACTCTTGGACCCACACTCGGACTCTCGGATCCACACTCGGACTCTCGGACCCACACTCGGACTCTCGGATCCACACTCGGACTCTCGGATCCACACTCGGACTCTCGGATCCACACTCGGACTCTCGGACCCACACTCTCGGACCCACACTCGGACTCTCGGACCCACACTCGGACTCTCGGACCCACACTCTCGGACCCACACTCAGACTCTCGGACCCACACTCTTGGACCCACATTCGGACTCTTGGACCCACAATCGGACTCTCGGACCCACAATCGGACTCTCGGATCCACACTCTCGGACCCACACTCGGACTCTTGGACCCACACTCGGACTCTCAGACCCACACTCGAAATATCGGACCCACACTCTCGGACCCACACTCTCGGACCCATACTCTCGGACCCACACTCTTGGACTCGGACTCTCGGACCCACACTCTTGGACCCACACTCGGACTCTTGGACCCACACTCGGACTCTCGGACCCACACTCTCGGACCCACACTCGGACTCTTGGACCCACACTCGGACTCTCAGACCCACACTCGGAATATCGGACCCACACTCTCGGACCCACACTCTCAGACCCACACTCTCGGACCCACACTCTCGGACCCACACTCTCGGACCCACACTCTTGGACTCGGACTCTCGGACCCACACTCGGACTCTTGGACCCACACTCTCGGACCCACACTCTGACTCGGACCCACACTCTGACTCTCGGACCCACACTCTCGGACCCACACTCGGACTCTTGGACCCACACTTGGACTCTCGGACCCACACTCGGACTCTCGGACCCACACTCGGACTCTTGGACCCAGACTCTTGGACCCACACTCGGACTCTCGGATCCACACTCGGACTCTCGGACCCACACTCGGACTCTCGGATCCACACTCGGACTCTCGGATCCACACTCGGACTCTCGGATCCACACTCGGACTCTCGGACCCACACTCTCGGACCCACACTCGGACTCTCGGACCCACACTCGGACTCTCGGACCCACACTCTCGGACCCACACTCAGACTCTCGGACCCACACTCTTGGACCCACATTCGGACTCTTGGACCCACAATCGGACTCTCGGACCCACAATCGGACTCTCGGACCCACACTCTCGGACCCACACTCGGACTCTTGGACCCACACTCGGACTCTCAGACCCACACTCGAAATATCGGACCCACACTCTCGGACCCACACTCTCGGACCCATACTCTCGGACCCACACTCTTGGACTCGGACTCTCGGACCCACACTCTTGGACCCACACTCGGACTCTTGGACCCACACTCGGACTCTCGGACCCACACTCTCGGACCCACACTCGGACTCTTGGACCCACACTCGGACTCTCAGACCCACACTCGGAATATCGGACCCACACTCTCGGACCCACACTCTCAGACCCACACTCTCGGACCCACACTCTCGGACCCACACTCTCGGACCCACACTCTTGGACTCGGACTCTCGGACCCACACTCGGACTCTTGGACCCACACTCTCGGACCCACACTCTGACTCGGACCCACACTCTGACTCTCGGACCCACACTCTCGGACCCACACTCGGACTCTTGGACCCACACTCGGACTCTCGGACCCACACTCGGACTCTCGGACCCACACTCTTGGACCCACACTCTCGGACCCACACTCAGACTCTTGGACCCAAACTCTCGGACCCACACTCAGACTCTTGGACCCACACTCTCGGACCCACACTCGGACTCTTGGACCCACACTCGGACTCTCGGACCCACACTCTCGGACCCACACTCTCGGACCCACACTCTCGGACCCACACTCGGACTCTCGGACCCACACTCTCGGACCCACACTCAGACTCTCGGACCCACACTCTTGGACCCACATTCGGACTCTTGGACCCACAATCGGACTCTCGGACCCACACTCTCGGACCCACACTCGGACTCTTGGACCCACACTCGGACTCTCAGACCCACACTCGGAATATAGGACCCACACTCTCGGACCCACACTCTTGGACTCGGACTCTCGGACCCACACTCAGACTCTCGGACCCACACTCTTGGACCCACACTCGGACTCTTGGACCCACACTCGGACTCTCGGACCCACACTCTCGGACCCTCGGACCCACACTCTCGGACCCACACTCGGACTCTTGGACCCACACTCGGACTCTCAGACCCACACTCGGAATATAGGACCCACACTCTCGGACCCACACTCTTGGACTCGGACTCTCGGACCCACACTCAGACTCTCGGACCCACACTCTTGGACCCACACTCGGACTCTTGGACCCACACTCGGACTCTCGGACCCACACTCGGACTCTCGGACCCACACTCTCGGACCCACACTCTGACTCTCGGACCCACACTCTTGGACCCACACTCTGACTCTCGGACCCACACTCTTGGACCCACACTCGGACTCTTGGACCCACACTCGGACTCTTGGACCCAGACTCGAACTCTCGGACCCACACTCTGACTCTCGGACCCACAATCTTGGACCCACACTCAGACTCTCGGACCCACACTTGGACTCTTGGACCCACACTCGGACTCTTGGACCCAGACTCTTGGACCCACACTCGGACTCTCGGATCCACACTCGGACTCTCGGACCCACACTCGGACTCTCGGATCCACACTCGGACTCTCGGATCCACACTCGGACTCTCGGATCCACACTCGGACTCTCGGACCCACACTCTCGGACCCACACTCGGACTCTCGGACCCACACTCGGACTCTCGGACCCACACTCTCGGACCCACACTCAGACTCTCGGACCCACACTCTTGGACCCACATTCGGACTCTTGGACCCACAATCGGACTCTCGGACCCACAATCGGACTCTCGGATCCACACTCTCGGACCCACACTCGGACTCTTGGACCCACACTCGGACTCTCAGACCCACACTCGAAATATCGGACCCACACTCTCGGACCCACACTCTCGGACCCATACTCTCGGACCCACACTCTTGGACTCGGACTCTCGGACCCACACTCTTGGACCCACACTCGGACTCTTGGACCCACACTCGGACTCTCGGACCCACACTCTCGGACCCACACTCGGACTCTTGGACCCACACTCGGACTCTCAGACCCACACTCGGAATATCGGACCCACACTCTCGGACCCACACTCTCGGACCCACACTCTCGGACCCACACTCTCGGACCCACACTCTTGGACTCGGACTCTCGGACCCACACTCGGACTCTTGGACCCACACTCTCGGACCCACACTCTGACTCGGACCCACACTCTGACTCTCGGACCCACACTCTCGGACCCACACTCGGACTCTTGGACCCACACTTGGACTCTCGGACCCACACTCGGACTCTCGGACCCACACTCGGACTCTCGGACCCACACTTGGACTCTCGGACCCACACTCAGACTCTTGGACCCGGACTCTCGGACCCACACTCGGACTCTCGGACCCACACTCGGACTCTTGGACCCACACTCGGACTCTCGGACCCACACTCGGACTCTCGGATCCACACTCGGACTCTCGGACCCACACTCTCGGACCCACACTCAGACTCTCGGACCCACACTCTTGGACCCACACTCGGACTCTTGGACCCACACTCGGACTCTCGGACCCACACTCTCAGACCCACACTCAGACTCTCGGACCCACACTCGGACTCTCGGACCCACACTCTGACTCTCGGACCCACACTCTCGGACCCACACTCTCGGGCCCACACTCAGACTCTCAGACCCACACTCGGACTCTCGGACCCACACTCGGACTCTCGGACCCACACTCTCGGACCCACACTCAGACTCTCGGACCCACACTCTCAGACCCACACTCGGACTCTCGGACCCACACTCGGACTCTCGGACCCACACTCGGACTCTCGGACCCACACTCTCGGACCCACACTCTGACTCTCGGACCCACACTCTTGGACCCACACTCGGACTCTTGGACCCACACTCGGACTCTTGGACCCAGACTCGAACTCTCGGACCCACACTCTGACTCTCGGACCCACAATCTTGGACCCACACTCAGACTCTCGGACCCACACTTGGACTCTCGGACCCACACTCGGACTCTTGGACCCAGACTCTTGGACCCACACTCGGACTCTCGGATCCACACTCGGACTCTCGGACCCACACTCGGACTCTCGGATCCACACTCGGACTCTCGGATCCACACTCGGACTCTCGGATCCACACTCGGACTCTCGGACCCACACTCTCGGACCCACACTCGGACTCTCGGACCCACACTCGGACTCTCGGACCCACACTCTCGGACCCACACTCAGACTCTCGGACCCACACTCTTGGACCCACATTCGGACTCTTGGACCCACAATCGGACTCTCGGACCCACAATCGGACTCTCGGACCCGGACTCTCGGACCCACACTCGGACTCTCAGACCCACACTCGGACTCTCAGACCCACACTCGAAATATCGGACCCACACTCTCGGACCCACACTCTCGGACCCATACTCTCGGACCCACACTCTTGGACTCGGACTCTCGGACCCACACTCTTGGACCCACACTCGGACTCTTGGACCCACACTCGGACTCTCGGACCCACACTCTCGGACCCACACTCGGACTCTTGGACCCACACTCGGACTCTCAGACCCACACTCGGAATATCGGACCCACACTCTCGGACCCACACTCTCAGACCCACACTCTCGGACCCACACTCTCGGACCCACACTCTCGGACCCACACTCTTGGACTCGGACTCTCGGACCCACACTCGGACTCTTGGACCCACACTCTCGGACCCACACTCTGACTCGGACCCACACTCTGACTCTCGGACCCACACTCTCGGACCCACACTCGGACTCTTGGACCCACACTCGGACTCTCGGACCCACACTCGGACTCTCGGACCCACACTCTTGGACCCACACTCTCGGACCCACACTCAGACTCTTGGACCCAAACTCTCGGACCCACACTCAGACTCTTGGACCCACACTCTCGGACCCACACTCGGACTCTTGGACCCACACTCGGACTCTCGGACCCACACTCTCGGACCCACACTCTCGGACCCACACTCTCGGACCCACACTCGGACTCTCGGACCCACACTCTCGGACCCACACTCAGACTCTCGGACCCACACTCTTGGACCCACATTCGGACTCTTGGACCCACAATCGGACTCTCGGACCCACACTCTCGGACCCACACTCGGACTCTTGGACCCACACTCGGACTCTCAGACCCACACTCGGAATATAGGACCCACACTCTCGGACCCACACTCTTGGACTCGGACTCTCGGACCCACACTCAGACTCTCGGACCCACACTCTTGGACCCACACTCGGACTCTTGGACCCACACTCGGACTCTCGGACCCACACTCTCGGACCCTCGGACCCACACTCTCGGACCCACACTCGTAATCTTGGACCCACACTCGGACTCTCAGACCCACACTCGGAATATAGGACCCACACTCTCGGACCCACACTCTTGGACTCGGACTCTCGGACCCACACTCAGACTCTCGGACCCACACTCTTGGACCCACACTCGGACTCTTGGACCCACACTCGGACTCTCGGACCCACACTCGGACTCTCGGACCCACACTCTCGGACCCACACTCTGACTCTCGGACCCACACTCTTGGACCCACACTCGGACTCTTGGACCCACACTCGGACTCTTGGACCCAGACTCGAACTCTCGGACCCACACTCTGACTCTCGGACCCACAATCTTGGACCCACACTCAGACTCTCGGACCCACACTTGGACTCTCGGACCCACACTCGGACTCTTGGACCCAGACTCTTGGACCCACACTCGGACTCTCGGATCCACACTCGGACTCTCGGACCCACACTCGGACTCTCGGATCCACACTCGGACTCTCGGATCCACACTCGGACTCTCGGATCCACACTCGGACTCTCGGACCCACACTCTCGGACCCACACTCGGACTCTCGGACCCACACTCGGACTCTCGGACCCACACTCTCGGACCCACACTCAGACTCTCGGACCCACACTCTTGGACCCACATTCGGACTCTTGGACCCACAATCGGACTCTCGGACCCACAATCGGACTCTCGGACCCACACTCTCGGACCCACACTCGGACTCTTGGACCCACACTCGGACTCTCAGACCCACACTCGAAATATCGGACCCACACTCTCGGACCCACACTCTCGGACCCATACTCTCGGACCCACACTCTTGGACTCGGACTCTCGGACCCACACTCTTGGACCCACACTCGGACTCTTGGACCCACACTCGGACTCTCGGACCCACACTCTCGGACCCACACTCGGACTCTTGGACCCACACTCGGACTCCCAGACCCACACTCGGAATATCGGACCCACACTCTCGGACCCACACTCTCAGACCCACACTCTCGGACCCACACTCTCGGACCCACACTCTCGGACCCACACTCTTGGACTCGGACTCTCGGACCCACACTCGGACTCTTGGACCCACACTCTCGGACCCACACTCTGACTCGGACCCACACTCTGACTCTCGGACCCACACTCTCGGACCCACACTCGGACTCTTGGACCCACACTCGGACTCTCGGACCCACACTCGGACTCTCGGACCCACACTCGGACTCTCGGACCCACACTTGGACTCTCGGACCCACACTCAGACTCTTGGACCCGGACTCTTGGACCCACACTCGGACTCTCGGACCCACACTCGGACTCTTGGACCCACACTCGGACTCTCGGACCCACACTCGGACTCTCGGATCCACACTCGGACTCTCGGACCCACACTCTCGGACCCACACTCAGACTCTCGGACCCACACTCTTGGACCCACACTCGGACTCTTGGACCCACACTCGGACTCTCGGACCCACACTCTCGGACCCACACTCTCGGGCCCACACTCAGACTCTCAGACCCACACTCGGACTCTCGGACCCACACTCGGACTCTCGGACCCACACTCTCGGACCCACACTCTCAGACCCACACTTGGACTCTTGGACCCACACTCGGACTCTCGGACCCACACTCGGACTCTCGGACCCACACTCTCGGACCCACACTCTTGGACCCACACTCGGACTCTTGGACCCACACTCGGACTCTTGGACCCAGACTCGAACTCTCGGACCCACACTCTGACTCTCGGACCCACAATCTTGGACCCACACTCAGACTCTCGGACCCACACTCGGACTCTTGGACCCAGACTCTTGGACCCACACTCGGACTCTCGGATCCACACTCGGACTCTCGGACCCACACTCGGACTCTCGGATCCACACTCGGACTCTCGGATCCACACTCGGACTCTCGGATCCACACTCGGACTCTCGGACCCACACTCTTGGACCCACATTCGGACTCTTGGACCCACAATCGGACTCTCGGACCCACAATCGGACTCTCGGATCCACACTCTCGGACCCACACTCGGACTCTTGGACCCACACTCGGACTCTCAGACCCACACTCGAAATATCGGACCCACACTCTCGGACCCACACTCTCGGACCCATACTCTCGGACCCACACTCTTGGACTCGGACTCTCGGACCCACACTCTTGGACCCACACTCGGACTCTTGGACCCACACTCGGACTCTCGGACCCACACTCTCGGACCCACACTCGGACTCTTGGACCCACACTCGGACTCTCAGACCCACACTCGGAATATCGGACCCACACTCTCGGACCCACACTCTCAGACCCACACTCTCGGACCCACACTCTCGGACCCACACTCTCGGACCCACACTCTTGGACTCGGACTCTCGGACCCACACTCGGACTCTTGGACCCACACTCTCGGACCCACACTCTGACTCGGACCCACACTCTGACTCTCGGACCCACACTCTCGGACCCACACTCGGACTCTTGGACCCACACTCGGACTCTCGGACCCACACTCGGACTCTCGGACCCACACTCGGACTCTCAGACCCACACTTGGACTCTCGGACCCACACTCAGACTCTTGGACCCGGACTCTTGGACCCACACTCGGACTCTCGGACCCACACTCGGACTCTTGGACCCACACTCGGACTCTCGGACCCACACTCGGACTCTCGGATCCACACTCGGACTCTCGGACCCACACTCTCGGACCCACACTCAGACTCTCGGACCCACACTCTTGGACCCACACTCGGACTCTTGGACCCACACTCGGACTCTCGGACCCACACTCTCAGACCCACACTCAGACTCTCGGACCCACACTCGGACTCTCGGACCCACACTCTGACTCTCGGACCCACACTCTCGGACCCACACTCTCGGGCCCACACTCAGACTCTCAGACCCACACTCGGACTCTCGGACCCACACTCGGACTCTCGGACCCACACTCTCGGACCCACACTCAGACTCTCGGACCCACACTCTCAGACCCACACTCGGACTCTTGGACCCACACTCGGACTCTCGGACCCACACTCGGACTCTCGGACCCACACTCTCGGACCCACACTCTGACTCTCGGACCCACACTCTTGGACCCACACTCGGACTCTTGGACCCACACTCGGACTCTTGGACCCAGACTCGAACTCTCGGACCCACACTCTGACTCTCGGACCCACAATCTTGGACCCACACTCAGACTCTCGGACCCACACTTGGACTCTCGGACCCACACTCGGACTCTTGGACCCAGACTCTTGGACCCACACTCGGACTCTCGGATCCACACTCGGACTCTCGGACCCACACTCGGACTCTCGGATCCACACTCGGACTCTCGGATCCACACTCGGACTCTCGGATCCACACTCGGACTCTCGGACCCACACTCTCGGACCCACACTCGGACTCTCGGACCCACACTCGGACTCTCGGACCCACACTCTCGGACCCACACTCTTGGACCCACATTCGGACTCTTGGACCCACAATCGGACTCTCGGACCCACAATCGGACTCTCGGACCCACACTCTCGGACCCACACTCGGACTCTTGGACCCACACTCGGACTCTCAGACCCACACTCGAAATATCGGACCCACACTCTCGGACCCACACTCTCGGACCCATACTCTCGGACCCACACTCTTGGACTCGGACTCTCGGACCCACACTCTTGGACCCACACTCGGACTCTTGGACCCACACTCGGACTCTCGGACCCACACTCTCGGACCCACACTCGGACTCTTGGACCCACACTCGGACTCTCAGACCCACACTCGGAATATCGGACCCACACTCTCGGACCCACACTCTCAGACCCACACTCTCGGACCCACACTCTCGGACCCACACTCTCGGACCCACACTCTTGGACTCGGACTCTCGGACCCACACTCAGACTCTTGGACCCACACTCTCGGACCCACACTCTGACTCGGACCCACACTCTGACTCTCGGACCCACACTCTCGGACCCACACTCGGACTCTTGGACCCACACTCGGACTCTCGGACCCACACTCGGACTCTCGGACCCACACTCTTGGACCCACACTCTCGGACCCACACTCAGACTCTTGGACCCAAACTCTCGGACCCACACTCAGACTCTTGGACCCACACTCTCGGACCCACACTCGGACTCTTGGACCCACACTCGGACTCTCGGACCCACACTCTCGGACCCACACTCTCGGACCCACACTCTCGGACCCACACTCGGACTCTCGGACCCACACTCTCGGACCCACACTCAGACTCTCGGACCCACACTCTTGGACCCACATTCGGACTCTTGGACCCACAATCGGACTCTCGGACCCACACTCTCGGACCCACACTCGGACTCTTGGACCCACACTCGGACTCTCAGACCCACACTCGGAATATAGGACCCACACTCTCGGACCCACACTCTTGGACTCGGACTCTCAGACCCACACTCAGACTCTCGGACCCACACTCTTGGACCCACACTCGGACTCTTGGACCCACACTCGGACTCTCGGACCCACACTCTCGGACCCTCGGACCCACACTCTCGGACCCACACTCGGACTCTTGGACCCACACTCGGACTCTCAGACCCACACTCGGAATATAGGACCCACACTCTCGGACCCACACTCTTGGACTCGGACTCTCGGACCCACACTCAGACTCTCGGACCCACACTCTTGGACCCACACTCGGACTCTTGGACCCACACTCGGACTCTCGGACCCACACTCGGACTCTCGGACCCACACTCTCGGACCCACACTCTGACTCTCGGACCCACACTCTTGGACCCACACTCGGACTCTTGGACCCACACTCGGACTCTTGGACCCAGACTCGAACTCTCGGACCCACACTCTGACTCTCGGACCCACAATCTTGGACCCACACTCAGACTCTCGGACCCACACTTGGACTCTCGGACCCACACTCGGACTCTTGGACCCAGACTCTTGGACCCACACTCGGACTCTCGGATCCACACTCGGACTCTCGGACCCACACTCGGACTCTCGGATCCACACTCGGACTCTCGGATCCACACTCGGACTCTCGGATCCACACTCGGACTCTCGGACCCACACTCTCGGACCCACACTCGGACTCTCGGACCCACACTCGGACTCTCGGACCCACACTCTCGGACCCACACTCAGACTCTCGGACCCACACTCTTGGACCCACATTCGGACTCTTGGACCCACAATCGGACTCTCGGACCCACAATCGGACTCTCGGACCCACACTCTCGGACCCACACTCGGACTCTTGGACCCACACTCGGACTCTCAGACCCACACTCGAAATATCGGACCCACACTCTCGGACCCACACTCTCGGACCCATACTCTCGGACCCACACTCTTGGACTCGGACTCTCGGACCCACACTCTTGGACCCACACTCGGACTCTTGGACCCACACTCGGACTCTCGGACCCACACTCTCGGACCCACACTCGGACTCTTGGACCCACACTCGGACTCTCAGACCCACACTCGGAATATCGGACCCACACTCTCGGACCCACACTCTCAGACCCACACTCTCGGACCCACACTCTCGGACCCACACTCTCGGACCCACACTCTTGGACTCGGACTCTCGGACCCACACTCGGACTCTTGGACCCACACTCTCGGACCCACACTCTGACTCGGACCCACACTCTGACTCTCGGACCCACACTCGGACTCTTGGACCCACACTCGGACTCTCGGACCCACACTCGGACTCTCGGACCCACACTCGGACTCTCGGACCCACACTTGGACTCTTGGACCCACACTCAGACTCTTGGACCCGGACTCTTGGACCCACACTCGGACTCTCGGACCCACACTCGGACTCTTGGACCCACACTCGGACTCTCGGACCCACACTCGGACTCTTGGACCCACACTCGGACTCTCGGACCCACACTCTCAGACCCACACTCAGACTCTCGGACCCACACTCGGACTCTCGGACCCACACTCTGACTCTCGGACCCACACTCTCGGACCCACACTCTCGGGCCCACACTCAGACTCTCAGACCCACACTCGGACTCTCGGACCCACACTCGGACTCTCGGACCCACACTCTCGGACCCACACTCAGACTCTCGGACCCACACTCTCAGACCCACACTCGGACTCTTGGACCCACACTCGGACTCTCGGACCCACACTCGGACTCTCGGACCCACACTCTCGGACCCACACTCTTGGACCCACACTCGGACTCTTGGACCCACACTCGGACTCTTGGACCCAGACTCGAACTCTCGGACCCACACTCTGACTCTCGGACCCACAATCTTGGACCCACACTCAGACTCTCGGACCCACACTTGGACTCTCGGACCCACACTCGGACTCTTGGACCCAGACTCTTGGACCCACACTCGGACTCTCGGATCCACACTCGGACTCTCGGACCCACACTCGGACTCTCGGATCCACACTCGGACTCTCGGATCCACACTCGGACTCTCGGATCCACACTCGGACTCTCGGACCCACACTCTCGGACCCACACTCGGACTCTCGGACCCACACTCGGACTCTCGGACCCACACTCTCGGACCCACACTCAGACTCTCGGACCCACACTCTTGGACCCACATTCGGACTCTTGGACCCACAATCGGACTCTCGGACCCACAATCGGACTCTCGGACCCACACTCTCGGACCCACACTCGGACTCTTGGACCCACACTCGGACTCTCAGACCCACACTCGAAATATCGGAACCACACTCTCGGACCCACACTCTCGGACCCATACTCTCGGACCCACACTCTTGGACTCGGACTCTCGGACCCACACTCTTGGACCCACACTCGGACTCTTGGACCCACACTCGGACTCTCGGACCCACACTCTCGGACCCACACTCGGACTCTTGGACCCACACTCGGACTCTCAGACCCACACTCGGAATATCGGACCCACACTCTCGGACCCACACTCTCAGACCCACACTCTCGGACCCACACTCTCGGACCCACACTCTCGGACCCACACTCTTGGACTCGGACTCTCGGACCCACACTCGGACTCTTGGACCCACACTCTCGGACCCACACTCTGACTCGGACCCACACTCTGACTCTCGGACCCACACTCTCGGACCCACACTCGGACTCTTGGACCCACACTCGGACTCTCGGACCCACACTCGGACTCTCGGACCCACACTCTTGGACCCACACTCTCGGACCCACACTCAGACTCTTGGACCCAAACTCTCGGACCCACACCCAGACTCTTGGACCCACACTCTCGGACCCACACTCGGACTCTTGGACCCACACTCGGACTCTCGGACCCACACTCGGACCCACACTCTCGGACCCACACTCTCGGACCCACACTCTCGGACCCACACTCGGACTCTCGGACCCACACTCTCGGACCCACACTCAGACTCTCGGACCCACACTCTTGGACCCACATTCGGACTCTTGGACCCACAATCGGACTCTCGGACCCACACTCTCGGACCCACACTCGGACTCTTGGACCCACACTCGGACTCTCAGACCCACACTCGGAATATAGGACCCACACTCTCGGACCCACACTCTTGGACTCGGACTCTCGGACCCACACTCAGACTCTCGGACCCACACTCTTGGACCCACACTCGGACTCTTGGACCCACACTCGGACTCTCGGACCCACACTCTCGGACCCACACTCGGACTCTTGGACCCACACTCGGACTCTCAGACCCAGACTCGGAATATCGGACCCACACTCTCGGACCCACACTCTCGGACCCACACTCTCGGACCCACACTCTCAGACCCACACTCTCAGACCCACACTCTCAGACCCACACTCTCAGACCCACACTCTTGGACTCGGACTCTCGGACCCACACTCGGACTCTTGGACCCACACTCTCGGACCCACACTCTGACTCTCGGACCCACACTCTGACTCTCGGACCCACACTCTCGGACCCACACTCAGACTCTTGGACCCACACTTGGACTCTCGGACCCACACTCGGACTCTCGGACCCACACTCTTGGACCCACACTCTCGGACCCACACTCAGACTCTTGGACCCACACTCTCGGACCCACACTCAGACTCTCGGACCCACACTCTCGGACCCACACTCAGACTCTTGGACCCACACTCGGACTCTCGGACCCACACTCGGACTCTCGGATCCACACTCTCGGACCCACACTCTCGGACCCACACTCTCGGACCCACACTCTCGGACCCACACTCTCGGACCCACACTCTCGGACCCACACTCTGACTCTCGGACCCACACTCTGACTCTCGGACCCACACTCTCGGACCCTGACTCTCGGACCCTGACTCTCGGACCCACACTCTGACTCTCGGACCCACACTCTGACTCTCGGACCCACACTCTGACTCTCGGACCCACACTCTGACTCTTGGACCCACACTCGGACTCTTGGACCCACACTCGGACTCTCGGACCCACACTCGGACTCTCGGACCCACACTCTTGGACCCACACTCTGACTCTCGGACCCACACTCTCTGACCCACACTCTTGGACCCACACTCTTGGACCCACACTCTTGGACCCACACTCTCGGACCCTGACTCTCAGACCCACACTCTGACTCTCGGACACACACTCTGACTCTCGGACCCACACTCTGACTCTCGGACCCACACTCTGACTCTCGGTCCCACACTCTGACTCTCGGTCCCACACTCTGACTCTCGGACCCACACTCTCGGACCCACACTCTTGGACCCACACTCTTGGACCCACACTCTGACTCTCGGACCCACACTCTCGGACCCACACTCTTGGACCCACACTCTTGGACCCACACTCTCGGACCCTGACTCTCAGACCCACACTCTGACTCTCGGACACACACTCTGACTCTCGGACCCACACTCTGACTCTCGGACCCACACTCTGACTCTCGGTCCCACACTCTGACTCTCGGTCCCACACTCTGACTCTCGGACCCACACTCTCGGACCCACACTCTCGGACCCACACTCTCGGACCCACACTCTTGGACCCACACTCTTGGACCCACACTCTTGGACCCACACTCGGACTCTTGGACCCACACTCGGACTCTTGGACCCACACTCGGACTCTTGGACCCACACTCGGACTCTTGGACCCACACTCTGACTCTCGGACCCACACTCTGACTCTCGGACCCACACTCTTGGACCCACACTCTGACTCTCGGACCCACACTCTCGGACCCACACTCTGACTCTCGGACCCACACTCTCGGACCCACACTCTTGGACCCACACTCGGACTCTTGGACCCACACTCTGACTCTCGGACCCACACTCTGACTCTCGGACCCACACTCTGACTCTCGGACCCACACTCTGACTCTCGGACCCACACTCTGACTCTCGGACCCACACTCTGACTCTCGGACCCACACTCTGACTCTCGGACCCACACTCTCGGACCCACACTCTGACTCTCGGACCCACACTCTGACTCTCGGACCCACACTCTCGGACCCACACTCGGACTCTCGGACCCACACTCTTGGACCCACACTCGGATTCTCGGACCCACACTCGGGCTCTCGGACCCACACTCGGGCTCTCGGACCCACACTCAGACTCTCGGACCCACACTCGGACTCTCGGACCCACACTCTCGGACCCACACTCTCGGACCCACACTCTCGGACCCACACTCTGACTCTCGGACCCACACTCTGACTCTCGGACCCACACTCTGACTCTCGGACCCACACTCTGACTCTCGGACCCACACTCTGACTCTCGGACCCACACTCTGACTCTCGGACCCACACTCTGACTCTCGGACCCACACTCTGACTCTCGGACCCACACTCTGACTCTCGGACCCACACTCTGACTCTCGGACCCACACTCTGACTCTCGGACCCACACTCTGACTCTCGGACCCACACTCTGACTCTCGGACCCACACTCTGACTCTCGGACCCACACTCTGACTCTCGGACCCACACTCTGACTCTCGGTCCCACACTCTGACTCTCGGTCCCACACTCTGACTCTCGGTCCCACACTCTGACTCTCGGTCCCACACTCTGACTCTCGGTCCCACACTCTCGGACCCACAATCTTGGACTCGGACTCTCGGACCCACTCTTGGACCCACACTCGGACTCTTGGACCCACACTTGGACTCTCGGACCCACACTCGGACTCTCGGACCCACACTCTCGGACCCACACTCTGACTCTCGGACCCACACTCTGACTCTCGGACCCACACTCGGACTCTCGGACCCACACTCTCGGACCCACACTCTGACTCTCGGACCCACACTCTGACTCTCGGACCCACACTCGGACTCTCGGACCCACACTCTGACTCTCGGACCCACACTCTGACTCTCGGACCCACACTCTGACTCTCGGACCCACACTCTGACTCTCGGACCCACACTCTGACTCTCGGACCCACACTCTGACTCTCGGACCCACACTCTGACTCTCGGACCCACACTCTGACTCTCGGACCCACACTCGGACTCTCGGACCCACACTCGGACTCTCGGACCCACACTCGGACTCTCGGACCCACACTCTCGGACACACACTCTGGGACCCACACTCTGACTCTGGGACCCACACTCTGACTCTGGGACCCACACTCTGACTCTGGGACCCACACTCTGACTCTGGGACCCACACTCTGACTCTGGGACCCACACTCTGGGACCCACACTCTGGGACCCACACTCTCGGACCCACACTCTGGGACCCACACTCTCGGACCCACACTCTCGGACCCACACTCTCGGACCCACACTCTTGGACCCACACTCTCGGACCCACACTCTTGGACCCACACTCTCGGACCCACACTCTCGGACCCACACTCTGACTCTCGGACCCACACTCTGACTCTCGGTCCCACACTCTGACTCTCGGTCCCACACTCTGACTCACGGACCCACACTCGGACTCTCTGACCCACACTTGGACTCTTGGACCCACACTCAGACCCACACTCCTGGACCCACACTCTCGGACCCACACTCTCGGACCCAAACTCTCGGACCCACACTCTCGGACACACACTCTCGGACACACACTCTGACTCTGGGACCCACACTCTGACTCTGGGACCCACACTCTGGGACCCACACTCTGGGACCCACACTCTCGGACCCACGCTCTGACTCTCGAACCCACGCTCTGACTCTCGGACCCACGCTCTGACTCTGGGACCCACACTCTGGGACCCACACTCTCGGACCCACGCTCTCGGACCCACGCTCTGACTCTCGGACCCACGCTCTGACTCTCGGACCCACGCTCTGACTCTCGGACCCACGCTCTGACTCTCGGACCCACGCTCTGACTCTCGGACCCACGCTCTGACTCTCGGACCCACGCTCTGACTCTCGGACCCACGCTCTGACTCTCGGACCCACGCTCTGACTCTCGGACCCACGCTCTGACTCTCGGACCCACGCTCTGACTCTCGGACCCACGCTCTGACTCTCGGACCCACGCTCTGACTCTCGGTCCCACGCTCTGACTCTCGGACCCACACTCTGACTCTCGGACCCACACTCTCGGACCCACACTCTCAGACTTGGACTCTCGGACCCACACTCGGACTCTCGGACCCACACTCGGACTCTCGGACCCACACTCGGACTCTCGGACCCACACTCGGACTCTCGGACCCACACTCGGACTCTCGGACCCACACTCGGACTCTCGGACCCACACTCAGACCCACACTCGGACTCTCGGACCCACACTCGGACTCTCTGACCCACACTCGGACTCTCTGACCCACACTCGGACTCTCTGACCCACACTTGGACTCTCGGACCCACACTCGGACTCTCGGACCCACACTCGGACTCTCGGACCCACACTCTCAGACCCATACTCTGACACTCAGACCCACACACTCAGACCCACACACTCAGACCCACACACTCAGACCCACACACTCAGACCCACACACTCAGACCCACACACTCAGACCCACACACTCAGACCCACACACTCAGACCCACACACTCAGACCCACACACTCAGACCCACACACTCAGACCCACACACTCAGACCCACACACTCAGACCCACACACTCAGACCCACACACTCAGACCCACACACTCAGACCCACACACTCAAACCCACACACTCAAACCCACACACTCAAACCCACACACTCAAACCCACACATTCTGACCCACACACTCTGACCCATACACTGTGACCCACACTGCAACATGGTATGGGCATCACTATCTATTCCATCTATCTATCCACAAAGCCACCAGAATACCAAGAATTTATCTCCTTGAATACAGACAGAAAGAGACAAGCAAAAGGGTACCCTTGTTGGTCACATATAACCCACAGAAGCCCTACGCAAGATTGCCAGGGAACTACAACTCATTTTCCAGGAAGATATAAGACTGCAACAGGTCTTCCCTGAAACACCATTATCATCATACAGACTACCTCATAATCTCAATAAAATGTTGGTGAGAAGTAAGGTATCCAACAATACAACTGAATGCGGGACAAGACCATGCCGGACATACTGTAAGATGCAAAACCTGCGCAATGCTCCACACAGCGGACACAATACACATACCACACAGGAATCTGGAGTACAAAATCACAGGAAGGTTTACCTGTTTCTCCAGCAATGTCGTGTACCTCATCATGTGCATAAAATGCCCAGGGGGCTGCTACAACATAGGTGAGATGGGACAGGGGCTAAACAAGAGAATGAATCTGCATCGCCACAGAATCACACGTGGAACAAGAAACAGTCCTGTCGGTGAACATTTCTCTGACTCTGGCCATAAAATGAACGATCTGAAGGTGGCCATACTCAAAGGAAATCTTAGAACACCGAAAGTGAGACGGTTGCATGAATACAAATTTATGCAACTGTTCGGGACACTTAGCGGTGGCCTAAACCGAGACCGAAGTTTCATGAGTCATTACTGACACAAGTGAACTCTCTTCCCATAAGTGCTAAGGGCCACATACTGCACTATATGAATGCACACACAGCTGTCTCCTGCACATTCAAATTCACAATGCAACTCCATCCCTATAGACATATAAGGACCACATAGTATCTACACACACTTATAGTAATGCAACACCCTCCTACATTTCAATACCTACCCACACCACTATATACACATCCACTCCACACACACCTTTTGTAAAGTGCTGTATACTCTGTGGGCGCTTTACAAATTTATATTTACATACACACACACACACACATACATACATCACTTACATTCAAGGACCATAAAACGCGTACCGCACAGGGGAAAGGGATAAGGTTCAATAACAGATCACATTCCAGTATGCACCGTTTTAAAGTAAATACCCTTTTTGGGCTTCATTCATTTTAACACCGCCGGAAGAAGTGATCAGTGTATCTGGAATGCTAGCTCGCACAAAAAAGCATTTCGTTAGCCATAGAACGGTATCGTTTATTTATATATATATATATATACACACAAGAGCAAAGGGCAGTTGGAACACTGTATCAAATAATCCACTGATGCTTGTCCCATATATGCACATACACAGAAATAATTTACCAGATGGGGGTCCGGGAAAAACGAGACAGCACACAGCCAGGGAAATCCAAAAATGTTGTATTCAAGACAAATACATGGCACTGCATCCAACGTTTCGGACATCAAAGTGTGACCTTCCTCAGGGACGTGCCTGAGGAAGGTCACACTTTGATGACCGAAACGTTGGATGCAGTGCCATGTATTTGTCTTGAATACAACATCTTTGGATTTCCCTGGCTGTGTGCTGTCTCGTTTTTCCCAGACCCCCATCTGGTAAATTCTTTCTGTGTATATATATATATATATATATATATATATATATATATATATATATATATATATATATATATATATATATATGTAGAGGTATCAGTACCGTGTTAGCCGAGCTTCAATAATCAAAAAATAAATAGATGATACCGTTCTGTGGCTAACGAAATGCTTTTATTTGTGCGAGCTTTCGAGATACAGTACACTGATCTCTTCTTCCGGCGATGTTAACCTTGCTTCATTCATTGTAACATCGCCGGAAGAAGAGATCAGTGTATCTCGAAAGCTCGCACAAATAAAAGCATTTCGTTAGCCACAGAACGGTATCATCTATTTATTTTTTGATTATATATATATATATATATATATATATATATATATATATATATATGTAAAGATAGTCGACTCCAGCAAGAGTAAACAAAAGACAGCACTCAGTGGTAAATGAAAAAAGACCTGTAATCAGATAAACAGTAGCACAAAGACCAACGTTTGGTTCCTCGCAGGGACCTTCCTCGGGGCGCTGCGAGGACCGAAACATTGGTCTTGTTTGTGCTGCTGTTTATCTGATTACAGGTGTTTTTTCATTTACCACTGAGTGCTGTCTTTTGTTTACTCTTGCTGGAGTTGACTATCTTTTCCTATTTATCCTTATGGGACATGCATCGCAATTATTGCTTTGTCTTTGGAGTGCCAGCTGTCTCCTTATTATATATATATATATATATATATATATATATATATATATATATATATATATAAAAATAAACAGATGGCACACACATATGTGGTAAAAAGGTGCTTGTCCCATACAGGTAATGTATAGATAGGTTCCTTACCGAGTAGATCCAGGATCCCAAGATCACGAGGCAAGAAGGAGACAGCACACTCAAGGTACAAAAAGCAGCGTGTATTCAGTAGAAAAACCGGCACATAAACCCGACGTTTCGGTCCTTGACACAGGACCTTTCTCAAGGGAGTGCTCCTTCTTGCCTCGTGATCTTGGGATCCTGGATCTACTCGGTAAGGAACCTATCTATATCTCTCTCTCTTATATATATATATATATATACTGTATATGACAAACAAAAAACAGGCGCACTCAGTATAGTATGATTACAAAATTAATATGGAACTGGATACGTATTAAAAATGCACACTCAAAAATAACAGGAACTAGAGCATGTTTTTAATACGTATCCAGTTCCATATAAATTTTGTAATCATACTACACTATGAGTGCATCTGTTTTTTGTTTGTCTTTTCTATAGATATGTCTGAGGGAGTGGTGTTCCCATTTTTACAGGCTGCAGAGACTGTTGTACAGTGGGACTGGACATTGATTTGTACTGTATTCTCATTTTTATTGGATTTTTTTATTGTTGCATATTTGTTTTTTATATATTCATTATTTTTATGTTTATTTGCACTTGTGTCCCAAAGACAATTGGTCTTATAAGTAATTAGGTTCAGAGATCCTCACTTTGGTTACACCCGTGTAGGTTAGATGTTGGGAAGCGCTACTTCATTTTTCTTTATATATACAAAAGGCGCAAATCAGAGACAACAGGTGGTTAAATGTCTAACACCTGTGGGATAAATACGTAGAATATCCTTATAAGAATCCAGGACGAGATATGATCTATAAAAGTGAAAAATGTCAATATGGTGAAGTACGTTTAATCATATAAATAAAGCGCAAGAAAAGTGGCTTTTTATAATGTAGCTGAAATAAACAGGCATGTAAGGATAAAATCTTTTCTGTGACTACAGCAGAGGGGCTGGTGGTGTCAGGAACTCCTCTCAGGTTGCACACTGTGTCCACAAGCACTGAAGTTCCCTTGGTTGAAAGTAAACTACACAGTCCCAATAGCCTTGAATAAGACTTTGCAGCACAGGCAATAGAATCAAATGTCCTTACTTCAGACAGACAGGGAGATCTATTCAGAGACCCTCACCCTACGCGTTTCGTCTGTGAAAGACTTCATCTGGGGCATGTCAAGTTATCTATCTGGAAGTCCTAAGTAGGCAATGCTAAGCCATGATTGGCTATGCAAATTTTATTCATGCCATTAATCAGGTGTTCCAGGTTTTTGACAGAAAATTTAATTAAAACTTTAAATGTAATAAGAACCTGAAATAACAAGTAAAAATATGAAGATAAATATAATTAATAGGAAAATACAATAGATTCCAATTATATAATATAATAAAAATCTTATAAGACATGTCAATTGCACAGTGGAAAACATGGAGTTATGTCAATATTGCTGCATGTGTACTAAACTTTTGTATTTCTATATTATAGCTCAAACGCTCTTGGAACAGTAAAAAAGAGAGAATTAAACTGGTTTGTAGATTAGGAAGGCACCCAAGTCAACATCTAAATATAGACCCAGAGGTTTCAATGTTTTTAATGTATGTATCCATCTGGTCTCAAGTTTTGAAATGCTATTGATGGTGTCCCCTCCTCTCCAGTTACTGTATATAACAGCTTATTCCAATACATATTATACCAGCAGGATTTTTATCATGATGCCAAGCAAAATCCTGCTGGTAAAATATGTATGTCACGGTCATGGGCGTCCGCAGAAATTTTTTCAGGGGGGGGCATAATTTATAACCACAGCGCAATGGCGGTCCCGGCTGCGGCACAGATTGGTCCCGACTTGGGAGTGAGACGGCTTTCATTGGTAGGTAGTGTTACCAATGAGAGCCGCATCACTCCCGAGTGCTACCAATGACAGTGCGCTGCGCTTCCTCCTGCATAACAGCATAGGCTAGCCTACCACTAGCTGCCTGCCGCGGTGCCAGGGGCACCCACCCACCTCCGTCCCGGTCCACCCACCTCCGTCCCGGTCCACCCAGAGTCTGTTTTTGGCGTTTATAGCGCCGTAAACGTACTGTACGGCGCCATAAATGCCAAAAACAGCCCAGGACTGCGAGTGATCCAGGCAGAGCCGCTAACAGAAATCATGGGGCCCAGGACAAATGAAAGGAGCAGGCCCCCCCAGAACCCATAGCACCCCCCCCGAACCCATAGCGCACCTACCACGAAAAAATATCTTTTAGAGCGCAACTTTTACTTAACTGTTTTCTTATTGTACTACAGAATAAAACATTACAATGCAACCTGTTTATTTTTATATTTTCAACAAAAGACATGTGTCTGCCTGCCTGGGTGGGTGGGTGAGTGGGTGAATGACAGTGGGTGGGTGAATGACAGTGGGTGGGTGAATGACAGTGGGTGGGTGGGTGCATGACAGTGGGTGGGTGAATGACGGTGGGTGGGTGGGATAATGACGGTGGGTGGATGAATGATGGTGGGTGGGTGGATGAATGATGGTGGGTGGGTGGATGAATGATGGTGGGTGGGTGGATGAATGATGGTGGGTGGGTGGGTGAATGACAGTGGGTGAATGACAGTGGGTGGGTGAGTGAATGTTGAATGTGGGTGGGTGAATGACAGTGGGAGAGAGTGACTGGGTGGGTGGGTGACAGTGACTGGGTGGGTGGGTGACAGTGACTGGGTGGGTGAGAGACAGTGACTGGGTGGGTGGGAGACAGTGACTGGGTGACTGAGTGAGTGACAATGACTGGATGGGACAGTGACTTGACTGGGTGGGTGACAGTGACTTGGTGAGTGACAGTCAGTGAGTGGGTGGGTAACAGTGACAGTGGTTGACGTTGACAGTGGGTAATGGTGACAGTGGGTAACGGTGACAGTGGATGACAGTGACAGTGGGTTATGGTGACAGTGGGTGACAGTGACAGTGGGTGACAGTGACTGGGTGGGGTGACTTACCTTGACCGGGTGGGTGCAGCTTGTCGGTGGACGCTTCCCCCTCCTGCCCCCGATATCCCCTTCTGCCCCCGATATCTCAGTGGCAGCTGCCAGGGACGGGAGGTGGGTTTGGGGAGGGGGCGCAGGAGGAGGGCTCAGGGGGGGCACGGGAGGTGGGGGGCAAGACCACGAGAGGTGGGCCGGGGGGCACGTGGGAGGTGGGTGCGCGGGAAGCTGGCCAAGGGGGGGAAGCGGGCCGCAGTGGAGCTGGTACTTCCCCCTCCATCCCACGTTGGGAGCGGGAGGCGGAGCGGGCTGCAGCGGAGCTGGTACTTCCCCCCCCCATCCCACGTTGGGAGCGGGAGGGGGAGCGGGCCGCAGAGGAGCTTGGCTTGTACTTCCCCCTCCGCCCCACTTTGGGAGCGGGGGGAAGCGGGCCCGCTCGCCCTGCGCATGCGCATGCGCGCCGGGACCGCGGGGAATCGGCGCCATTTTTTTAAAACTTTTTTTAAATTTATTTAATTAACTGTTGCTTGGCCGCGCAGGGGGCCTGGCCTGACCCACGGGGCCCGGGAAGCAGTACCCTTTGTCCCCCCTGTGCCCCCACTGTTTGCGGCCCTGGATCCAGGGGGGGGCAAGCGCCCCCCCTTGCCCCCCCCCCTGCGGATGCCCATGGTCACGGTAGTGCTGACCTCAGACCAGATCCGGCCCTGTACTGAGGTGGGACGTATAGTAAAACGCACCCGCAGCAGAGGAAGGTCAAGCCAAGATTGAGGGACGAGAGAAGCAGCGTAGTGATGAGGAAGCCGGGGTCATGAGCCAGGAGAGGAGTCGTAAACCAAGCTGGGTCAAAACCTGAGAAGCACAATAACAAGCAAGAGGAGATCCACACCAGGTAAGCAGAAGCTATGCAGAGCAATGATTCCAGGGAAGGACTGGAGTAATAAAGGTGAAGAGCCAATCAGAGAGGTAGGTGGAGCAGAGGTGTGCCATGGAGCGTAAGCTGATAGGTGCGCGCTGTGATCCTGAAGCGGCATTAGCTGTGAAGCAGGCGGGGCGTGGGTACGGCTGAAGCGAGTGCTGGGGGCATGACGGAGCTGCCAGTGCAGTGAATAAATTATAGCCGGGAGCGCGCGGTGTAAGACCGTCCCGCGCACGTCCCGACCAACATGGCGGCCGCGTGTGTCGGTGTTGGCCGACACGGAGCCTGCCTGCGGAGGGAATACCGCTGGAAGGAGGAATGAGCAGCAGAGACAGTCCTTGGAAGAGGTAAGGAGGGGTTGTGAGAGCCCTGCTTCCTTACAATGTATTGGAATAGACAAGCTGTTATATAACTGGAGAGAAGTGGACACCGTCAATAGCATTTCAAAACTTGAGACCAAATGGATATACATTAAAAACATTGATACCTCTGGGTCTAAATGTAGATGTTGTCTTGGGTGCCTTCCTCATCTAAAGGGATCTATTTCTACACTTTTCTCAGAACACATTTGGTCTGGTATTTACTTCCTGTGTCAATCCCACCTCCATTGGCTTTTTGGACCTCTGTCTTAGGGTTGATCTCGGTGGCATTATCCAGACTGATGTACATATCAAGGAGGTGGCTGCCAATAGCTACAGTACCTCCATGCTAACAGTAGTCATCACCAAGGCTGGCTGAATAATATTCCATTTAGCCAGTTTGGTAGACTTAGATGAAACTGTTCCACAGATCTGGATTTTGTTGCACAGTGCAACTCTATGAAAACAAAGTTTCTTGAGAAGGGTTTCCAGAAAGCACTAGTAGATGAATCTTTCCAGAGAGCTACTTGTCTTGACAGAAATTAATTATTAAAAAAAACTCAAGAGAGAAACATCAATTACGAGCTTCTAAGAAAGGACTTTCTCTCAAGACAAGACTGTCTTTTCAACTCAATATAGTCAGTCTCATACAGTAGGTCAGTTAAAGCAATCCTCAAACACTGGAACATATTGACTCATGATCCTATTTTGAAGGATCATTTGGATCCAAAGCCATCTATTATATATAGAAAGGCTCAAAGTCATAATACTCTTCTGGCCCCCTCTAAATTACATTCAAATGTACCATCCCTGCATGGCTCAAGGCCAATAGGCAACTCCAAATGCAATAGAGGAAGATGTATAACATGTTCCTTTATTGATACAAGAAAGAAATTCAAATCACATTGCAATGGTGAAACCTTTCCAGTTAAGGGGTTCATTCATTGTCAGATTACATTTGTAGTTTACCTCATCACATGTGTTTGCGGCCTACAATATGTAGGTCGCACCACTTTCAACTCGGTTTTTGGAGCATAGGAGAAATATATTACATGGGGTCACCAATCATTATTTATCCAAGCATTTTCTCCTATGCCACAATAAAAGTACCGTCGATCTTAAAGTGATTGGCCTTGAGCATATACCCAATTCGGTTCTTGCGGGAGAAAGGGTGCAGGTGCTATCACGTAGAGAGACCTTCTGGATCTTTAAGCTTTATAGCTTGGCTCCAAGAGGTCTCAACGAAAACTTGGACACTAGTACCATTGCTTAGTGCAGCGGTGCGCAAACTGGGGGGCGCAAGATTGTTTAGGGGGGGTGCAGGCGGCGGGGCGATTTTGCAAGCAGCAGGGAGAAAAACCGCCGGTAGCTGCAATTTCTCCTGCAGCCATTAGGTGGCGCTGTCCTGTACAGCTCATGCAGCACAGGCTTTGCTTTGCTGAACGCAGCGTGATGAGGTGAGTGTGTCTGTGTGAGTGTGAGTGTGTGTGCATGAGCGTGAGCGAGTGTGTGTGTGTGTGTGTGTGACAAAGAGAGACATGGAGAGGTGGGAGACATTTTGGGGAGAGAGAGACATGGAGAGGTGGGAGACATATTGGGGGGAGGGGGAGAGAAAGAGAGACATGAAGATGTGGGAGACATATTGGGGAGGGGGAGAGAAAGGGAGACATATTGGGGGGAGGGGGAAAGAAAGAGAGACATGGAGAGGTGGGAGACATATTGGGTGGAGGGGGAGAGAAAGAGAAACATGGAGAAGTGGGAGACATATTGGGGGGAGGGGGAGAGGGACACTGAGGGAAGGTGAGAGAGAAAGACACTGGGGAGAGGGAGAGAAAGACACTGGGGGAAGGTGAGAGAGAAGACACTGGGGGAAGGTGAGAGAGACACTGGGGGAAGGTGAGAGAGAGAAGACACTGGGGGAAGGTGAGAGACACTGGGGGAAGGTGAGAGACACTGGGGGAAGGTGAGAGAGACACTGGGGGAAGGTGAGAGACACTGGGGAAGGTGAGAGACACTGGGGGAAGGTGAGAGAGACACTGGGGGAAGGTGAGAGACACACTGGGGGAAGGTGAGAGAATCACTGGGGGAAGGTGAGAGACACTGGGGGAAGGTGAGAGAGACACTGGGGGAAGGTGAGAGAGATACTGGGGGAAGGTGAGAGAGATCCTGGGGGAAGGTGAGAGAGATACTAGGGGAAGGTGAGAGAGAGACACTGGGGGAGGTGAGAGAAAGACACTGGGGGAGATGAGAAAGACACTGGGGGAGGTGAGAGAAAGACACTGGGGGAAGGTGAGAGAAAGACACTGGGGGAAGGTGAGAGAGAGACACTGGGGGGAGGTGAGAGAGACACTGGGGGGAGGTGAGAGAGAAAGACACTGGGGGGAGGTGAGAGAGAGACACTGGCTGGAGGGAGAGACACATTTGAGGGGGAGGGAGAAAGAGAGAGACTGGGGGAGGGAGAGAGAGATAGACACACACACACTGGGGAGAGGGTGAGGGAGGGGGGAGGGAGAGACACTGAGGGGAGGGATAGAGAGACACTGGAGAGGGAGTGAGAAACACTAGGAGAGGGCGAGACTTTGGAGAGGAGAGTGAGACTGTGTAAGAGGGGAGAGAGGTCCTTATAGATTAATAATACAGCATAAAAGGGGACGCTATTAGACAAATATCATAATATTTATTTTTAAGTGATGTAATTTGTGTTGACCTTTGAAAATCTCGTCACCGTAGCTGGTGGCCAACATCATGGTGTGCGTGGGAGCTGCGGAGGTACGGCGGCTGAAGAGAATGGCTCCAAAGAGGCCAGGAGAGGAGCACGCCCCAGCGCAGTGACATCAAACGTGCTACAGGTCTGGCTGGCACCGTGGAGTGATTGATGTTCCAGCTGCAGCTGCATGCTTTGCTGTGTCTGCTGCTGCTGGGGGAGAGGGGAGAGGAGGTAAATTCTGGCAGGGGAGGAGGTGGTTCCCCTTTTAGACGATGAGCTGCACACCTACTGGTTGCAGGGCCTTCCAGCACCTGGAGGAGCAGGCAGGGGCAGGCAGGCCCCTGCCTCGTGATCACCTATCCCCACGGAGCTCCAGCAGGACCAGGAAGAGATCAACAAAGAGCCCCCCTCCACCCCCTCCAGCTAAACGGAGGGATGAAGGTCAGGCAGAGATGGCAGAATTGAGGGGCTTGGGAGGAGGATGAGTTTTGGGGGGCCGAGGGTTATTCTTTAGGTCAGGGGGGGGTCATTTGAGAGTATTGATCAGCAGGGGAGATCCATCAGTACCCACATTGAGTTTGGTTATGGGGATCACTGATCCCTGGGCAACATTTAAAACGGGAATAAATAATACATAATACTGGTAGGTAGGAGTGGATGACACTGGGGAAAGCAAATGGGATAAGGATAAAAGGGAGGGGAAGGGGGGGAGAGCGGGAAGGGAGGTTGCAAAGAGGTGGATGAATGGCTGCAGGAGATTGTAGACGCGTGGCGGATGCGTCACAAAGCTGGTTCTCCCTCATTGGCTGAACCAGCTCACGTGCACTGACGTCATGTGATTTTGATTACATCAGGCAGGGGGGGCCCGAGAAATTTCATGGATGAAAAGGGGGGCTCGGCATAAAAAATTTGCTCACCCCTGGTCTAGTGTCCATCTTTTCTTGTTCTCTGGGTCTGCGTTTGTCTTTTTCTACTTCTGATAAAAATATATATTTTTTTTTAATTACCCTTTTTTTTATTTTTTTTATTTATTAAATTGTTTTGAATATTTGATACTGTAATAGAATATATATATTTGGTATTAGTACTATAATATTATACTGGTTACAACACCTCAGATGAAATACCCATCTGATGTGTAATTTCCAGCATAAGCATAGAACCATCATATGCTTAGTGGTGCATGGGTGACTATACCCACCAACTTATAGAGTTTAGGCTGCAATTTAAGATCTTCAATTTATACTCTATTAGTTTGTTACTCATAGGATATACTGCAGAGGCACTGCAACCTGGACAGTATCTGGCATTCAGTTGCACCCAAGAGCTTCATGTGGGAGGTGTAGTGTATAAAGAAGACCCTACTAATTCAAGGGCTTCTCCAGCAATTCAGGGAATTTATCTCCCCTTAAAGGACGACTGAAGTACAAACACACAACAATAGTTTTGTGGGTAGATCTATAATACATTATCTTCCAAGTGTTTTATCATATATCAGTCACCCTTGCCAATCACTCTCCGTATTGTTTTAGTATATGTTCACGTATTTGTTTTGTTTGTCTACGATCCCCTACACATTATTTTAAATTACTTTAATAAAATCGAGTTTTATATTTAGGTGTTAACTGTGCCACAATCAAAGGTGATACTTTTCTGTCTCATTTTCTCTTTTCTTATAATATTATTATTATTTATTATTATATATTTTCACCACTGATTATATTTGTATACTGAGGATCGATGTGCAGGTTGCTGTGTTTGTATGTTTGCGTTTATGCATATGTACATGTGTCATGTGTACACGTGTATGTGTATATGTGCATGCATGTACCATAGAATTGATTTGTTTGTTTTTTGTGTGTCCATTATTCCATCTATGTACCTAAATAACTGCTTATGTGTACAATTGATATATTGAAAGTTGTTTTTTGAAATCACAAATTGTGTCATCATTTGATTCTATTGTTCCTATTGGGTTTGTAAAAATATTGCATTCTTGTATCTTTTGGACGAAAGTCCTGAGTTCTATTAGTCACATCTGCTATCAATATCATGTTAATTGGCCACTATGTCATCCTATCAAGGTTCACTAAGCACTTGAGAAAAACGTAAATAAAAAACACAGTCTGAGGTTATTTTGAAACAGAATAACACGTGAATTTATTCAAGTCAAGTGCGCAAGGAGACAGCTTTTGAAAAAAAGCTCTCTAACAATAACACGGTATGTCATATATTTATACCCTAAAACCTAAAACACATCACTGCGAAATGCTCAAAGAACTAGATTGGTCATCACTAGAGTCTAGGCGCAAAGTTCACCTTTCCTGTCTCAACCTCAAATACTTTATGGGCAAGCTACCCAGCTACCTGAACAAGCTCCTCACCCCTACCACATGCAGTACCTATCACCTGAGATCAGACTCCAAAAGACTATTCATGGTCCCAAGACTCAACAAAGTATCCGGACGTTCCTCCTTCTCCTTCCGTGCACCCCAAAACTGGAACAACCTACCAGAGACTCTCATATCCACCACCAGCTTAAGTTCTTTCAAATCTAAGGCTGTCTCACACTTTAATCTGGTCTGTAACTGTTTCATACGCTCATAATATATATTTTCTTTAACTGTGCATGCAATGTCTTGTATATAATGTATACCTTGTTCATTTATGTAACTGTATTTGTAACCATGTATTATTTTGTTTTACTCTGTGCCCAGGACATACTTGAAAACGAGAGGTAACTCTCAATGTATTACTTCCTGGTAAAATATTTTATAAATAAATAAAATAAATAAAGCTCCACCCCTTTATTACCTCATTTTGTAATACACAACAATATTGGATAACTGCCTGTCAGCTAGAAACCATTATGGGGTTAAATGGGATGTGCCTATTCTGCCACCTGGCATATTGTATGAGAACCAGTTTTCTCTGTAGCTTATCTCACGGGTTCTCACAATCTTTGGCCTGTTTATACTTTCAATTTGAAGCTGATTGGATGAGGAAGGATCAATAAAGTCAGCTAAGAGCGAAAACATTCCATTCTCTGCTTCACACATTTGTTTATACAGAAATGAAACACAGAAATTAAGACTCACAGAGACAAGACGGCGGATTGAAATATTCACACAAAATGGCTTCATCCTAAATGCTGTTATGTTGTTATGCCAGACCCCCTAATGTCTCAACTTCGTCAGTCCCTCCTCTGATTCTTTAAAACATTGTTTTTTGAGAATTATTGGTATGATTTTAGTCCAGAAACACGTTGGGAGGCACAAGGGTGCTCCATCATCTCATAATGCTGCTTGAGGGTATAGGACAGTGCACGAGGGTGCCTGCTAAATGTAGTCATAGTCTCGTATGGCGTTATAGCCAAATTCTTTTCTAGAGTTAGAACATTGTACTTGGCATCTTCTTTCTTCAAGGGACTGCTGTAGATTGGTTCTGCAAACAATGGCATTATATCTGCAGAGGGGGTTGCATATTTGTGGATCATGCCTTTGACAAACGTAACACAAACATAGATGACAACGAGTATCACAGTCACACACATTACCGCATTCGCTCCTAGTGATCCTACCAATCCAGTCAGCCCCAAAGGGTCCCAGTCTGTGTCACCTTCCTTCCTAAGTCTTTCTTGAATTTCTTCTATCTTATCTAACTCATGTTGTACCTTGCCACTCTGATCTTGGATGAAAACACAGCATTGTTCTTTAATTACGACACATACACCTCCTTTTGATGCTAAAATGTAATCTAAAGCCATTCTGTTTTGTAAGGCCATAAGCCTGATCTGAACCTGTTCTTGGTTTAATGATGAAATTAAAAACTGAAAAATTAAGGCCACATCCTTCCTGTAAATTGTTATCTGACTGAACATACATTTTTACACAGGTTTCATTGGTTGGTGGAGACACTTGACCCATAAATTGATTCTTGTTCCTAGTGTGTGATACACCCTTTAAAGAGGTTCCCTTAAAAAATGGGAAAATACAGAAATTATACACATAATACTAAAAAACTTATTTTATGCAAGCAACCTTTCTTTGGATATGCAGTTGCTAGATAAAGGAAATGGCATCTATCTCTATCATCATATATTTTCAGAATCATCACAACATTCTATTACTGAGAATTGAGGGGGTTTGGTATCTGTGGAAATGCATGATCCTCCCCCCTGCACGCATTATATACATCATTCACTCAGAATATCAGAACAGACGATGTCTGCGATGGGTCAAAATGGCTGACTTATGATCCTTTCCTTGTGGCTGACACACGCCCCTGGGTGACCCCCTCCTTTCGGTGGAGGTGCAACACACTTCTGGATCAAAGTTTTGCTGCATATGACACATACATAGAGAGTGATGAGTACTGCCAAAACACATACAAGAGCTTTCACAAGCCACGCTTCCAGGAAACCAATCCTCCCATCAAGTCTCAATTGTACATACACCTTAAATTTCTAACTTAAACACACTCTAAAGAATAAAAATATTGAGTCTCTGAAAAATGAAATGTTCTGATAGAAATCAGGAATATTGAGTCTCTGAAAAAATAGAATGTTTTGAGTCTTTGAAAAAATGAAATGTTCCTGATAAGATCAGGCCTCTGCCTGGTATCTTCTTTTCCTCGTTGGTTAACGGTCAAAGTTTATGTCTCGTCAAAACGTTAACTTGATGCAGCAGTGCTTTAGGTGACTTTTGGTCTTTGGTGGAGCTGGAACGAGCTTTACTGTACTTTGGGTCCAGGGAAAGAACTCTGCCACTTTAATTGCTGTATTGGTGGTTAGTATAGGCCTTTTCATCTGGGATGAAGAGCATGCTTGCGTAGGACATATTTAACTATTAACCCCTTCTCGAGTAGGTGCACTTTCAACTTTGCCTAGAGAGACTCAAAAAATGTATTGGTGGCATACAATACTTGTTAATTGTTTTATTACCAATAGATGGTCCTTAATTTGTTCCTTTGAACTACTGATAGTCATAAGTCATCCCATAAGTGTCTCATAGGGAGATAATTTATACCTAGGAACAAATTCTTGTATCAATGTGTTTACTACTGTCTTAACATCCGCATATAGACAGAGGTATCTCCTATTAATGCTCCTCATATTTAAAACTAAGCAGCTAATGTGGACTTGACTGTACTACAATCTAAGTTCCTAAGGCTTTGGGCCTCAGCCATTGTCAAACCAATTACTTCCATAATCAACTCTATCCTTTCTGCAGGCCAAATCCCTAAGACCTGGAAAACTACCAGATCTGTCCCAATCTTCAAAAGTAGGGACAAAAACACTGTCTCAAACTACAGACCAATCTCTCTTCTCCCCATACACACTTGCTCTCATTCATGCGCCACTGTCATCTCCTCCGATGCAAATGGTATCAACCTTTTCATTAAATACTAACTAACCATAAAACTTGCCCCACAAATTAAACATCCCAATGGCCTGCACTCATGGCTATTATTCCACACACACATTCACTCCTACCACCCATTGTGGCCAAGCACTGCTATCAACAGCACTTATTCCCTCACCTGCTATCTCCGTAAATTTCCCTTAAACCTTAGATTGTAAGCTCTTCAGGGCAGGGATTTATTTTCCTATTGTCTGATTTTGCTGCACTTACTATTCTATTATAATTCCCTCTACTGTATTCTTTGTGAAGTGCTGAGAACATTTTTGACGTTATACATAAAGTCATACACTACAATACACTACTATCCAAAGTCATGGACAAAAATGTGTTCACTCCCAATTAAACAATTACTATACTAAGACAAATGCCCCTAGCCAATTCCAGTCTGGCCTCCACCCCAAACACTCCATTGTAACTATTCTGCTAAAAATGTGAAATGCCTTGCATATAATATTTACCCTGCTCACTTATGTAACTGTATTTGCAACTATATATCACCTGTCCTTTAACTCTATACCCAGGACACACCCAAAAATGAGAGGTGACTCCCAGTGCACCATTTCCTGGCAAAACATTCTTCAAATAAATAATAAATTAGCAACTAGGATGTTGTTTGCTTAATCAGCAGACTTAGAATTATATATTATACAGTGATTTTAACAGTAACTACTGCTTATTATAAAATAGAACACCTATGGAAAAATAAATGGTTAGAAGTTATAAAATACATCACATATTCAGATAATAGTCAAATGCTTTTGTATAGGACTTCACACTAAATTTCTTGTAATATAATCTCTTTGCACAGTGCCGAACCCACAGACAGCGTTATTTTTTTTAAAGACACTCAGAGAAAAATTTCAGAGCTTGTTTATCTTTGGCAATTTGCCAGCCCGGGCGTTTCACCAAAAAAGACCTTGAGAGTGCAGAGCAGATAACAAAACAGTTTCTCCGTCTTCTAAATATTAATTACTGGATTGAAACTTCAGCTCAAAGTTAAAAATGGAGCTCTCTCCACAGCAATAAAACCGAAAAAATGTATGGCCTCTCCAAAAATAAAAATATGGCCTCTTAAAAATAAAAATGTGGCCTCTCAAAAATAAAAATATGGCCTCTCAAAAATAAAAATGTGGCCTCTCAAAAATAAAAATGTGGCCTCTCAAAAATAAAAATATGGCCTCTCAAAAATAAAAATATAGCCACTCAAAAATAAAAATGGGACAATGAACTAAACTGAGGTTAGATCAACTTATGAACACACCATATATAATTTAAACAATACGTGCGAGCTTAAAATCTCTCCAACATATCCTAATCCTATAGAAATGCAATTGACATGTTTTTACTGGTTTACACACAATACAGAAACCACAATACAGACACACAAAGAACATAGACACAAACTTCTCTCCTACACAGCGAATCAGCTTCTCATATAAATAACCTGCTTTTAAAACTAATTTTTTTTTATACTCCGGAGCTTTTCAGTTAACTTTTCGTATCTTTTGCACATTCCTTTGGAGAAAAAGGGGGGGGGTTTGGCGCGGTCTGTGCTGCTGTTATTCTGATTCTCTTTCTAGTTGCCATTAGAACAGAAGGAAAAAGAATATTTTCTGGTTTAAAAGACCCATTCGTGTGGCCAGTACGAACAAACCTTTTAAATTCCATTCTTTTTCTTCTACTCTCTCTCTTAGGGCTGCTCTGCAATTACTGGCAAAATTTCCTACCTTTTTACACTTATAACACTTTCTGTCCCTTCCAAACAATATACACAGTCTCTAATTGTATCCCAATTTCTGCATATAATCCTTTCATAAAAATAACCCTCAATATTTACTTCCTCAACACCATCATATGTCTTAATTATCTATCGGCAAATTCACTTGCTATTTCTTTCCTATTCACTTTCTTTTTCACATTAACTTCTGTCCTGGCAATGGTACAAATTAATGCAGCGTGACCCTTCTGTCCCTCAACATAATTCTTTTGACCCATATTAACGTAAGGTATGTTTCCCTGTGGGATTCAAAAACACACGAGACGGCGCTCCCTGAGCTTATCAATCCCACAAGAAAAGACCCCTCTTTCATTTAAACATCTGCGCAGTTTGTTGATAATAGTACAAACAGTGCCATTCTCTGGCCAACAAAATATATTTATATTGTCTCTTTTCGTTCTCTGTATTCATTCTTTATTATTTTCGTCTGCAGACACACAATCCTTTGAGAATTTTTGGTTTCCCATTATTCCCCTGTTACAGAAATTTAAATTTAATTGACCTGTACAATACTGCTTCGGTTACAAAAATCCAATTTAATTGACCTGTACAATACTTCGGCTACAGCAATCAACTGTTAATTTACCTGTACAATTTAGTGTTACAATAATCAGCGTTATTACGTACAACTCTTTTGGCATGTTATTGTTCTGAATAGTGTAAATATGCAGATAAGGACCTGTCACAAGACTGTTCCCCAATCACATTTTCTCACCATAACTATACCAAAGAAAAACTTGAATCACTTCAGCGGGTCCAACCCAGTCCTGATAAACCTTATACTTTTATAACATGGATACAGGTAAGACCTTCTAACCAGATATCCATGAACTCACTTGGTATGTTAATGACAAAACAGAGCAAATGTACAATCAGGGACCCGTCCTGCTCAGACAACAAAAATATTTATCACAACCCAGGACGGTCTGAAAACAATCCCTTAAAGCACACAAACACTCACCTTCATCACCAAAACACCAAAACTTTTAACGGGACTCTTACCTTAGCCCCTAACAACTCTTAACAACTCTTACACTTTAAAATGAATACAGGAACAGAGAATAATAAATTCACGTGAAACTGCTAGGGATTCTTACTCGTCACATCAGATAAGACACCGTTCAAAAATCAGCTCCACGCACCACTCAAAACAATTTAATCAGGCTGTTTGTCGAAAAATGCAGGTAGCCTTACCTTGATTCATATGAGCGCTCAGGTTTGAGTGATGGAGGAGTGATTCATCCGGGTGCTCGATTCCAATGATATTGAGTCCCTATTCGCAATGCGCCATCTGAGAAAAACGTAAATAAAAAACACAGTCTGAGGTTATTTTGAAACAGAATAACACGTGAATTTATTCAAGTCAAGTGCACAAGGAGACAGCTTTTGAAAAAAAGCTCTCTAACAATAACACGGTATGCCATATATTTATACCCTAAAACCTAAAGCTCCACCCCTTTATGGGGGGGCTTGCACGTCACTAAATATTACCTCATTTTGTAATACATAACAATATTGGATAACTGCCTGTCAGCTAGAAACCATTATGGGGTTAAATGGGATGTGCCTATTCTGCCACCTGGCATATTGTATGAGAACCAGTTTTCTCTGTAGCTTATCTCACGGGTTCTCAAAACCTTTGGCCTGTTTACACTTTCAATTTGAAGCTGATTGGATGAGGAAGGATCAATAAAGTCAGCTAAGAGCGAAAACATTCCATTCTCTGCTTCACACATTTGTTTATACAGAAATGAAACACAGAAATTAAGACTCACAGAGACAAGACAAGATAGCGGATTGAAATATTCACACAAAATGGCTTCATCCTAAATGCTGTTATGTTGTTATGTTGTTATGCCAGACCCCCTAATGTCTCAACTTCGTCACACTATATAGCAGCCACTGTTGAAACCACACCCCTGATGAAGTCAGCACCTGGTCTGACGAAAAGCTTAGGGTATTTATCATTTTAATCACCCATCAGCTGTGTGAGGATCCCTTGCCTAAACAAAGATAATATGCTGCACACCACAATCACACAATACATTCAATATTACCGGTGCTGCTGGTTCAAGGGGTACCTGTTCTGGTAATCCTGATATGAACTATAGGTAAGGGAGATCCATGATGACTGTCACTTGATAAAGACCTTACGGTCGAAACATTGTGTGGCACAATACATTTTCTATTGAGCAAATCTATTGTGCGTTGGATCTCCCTTATCTATAGTTAGGATACCTTGCCTACCTGCTGTGGAATGGGAGACTGAGAAGGAGACAGAGATCACAAGAAGTTTTAAAGTTACATTATTGTACAGCTTGCAACATGGAGGGCTGAGCTGAAGCTGGGAGGTTAGTGCTCTTGGAATCATCTGTATCATCTAAGGGAGTGTGGAGTCCTGGTGTAGTTAAAGTACACCGGTGTACTGGGGATTAGCTGCGTGGTCATTCCCCCCCCCCTCCTCCCCTGCCCTTCATCCACCCTTCCCCCACTCCATAGGGGCAGTACCACTTGTAAGCAATCTTCTAGGAATTGTATCCGGATCGGCATAATTGCGGTCTCCCTGTGGTGAGAGACACAGCCGACGGACATCCTAATATCATCAAGGAAAAAGTGGTTAAGGGTGAGATATACATTGAGCATTTACCCAACTTCACTGGAACTTTAAATACCAATATGTATGCTCCTTTGGACTTTACATGTGATCTATTGTCATAGTTAGCTCCTATCTGTCTTCCCTATACAGAGCTAGTCCCCCAACCACATTGTGTGGTAAACACAAGCAAGGATATCCTCGTTTACCTATCAGCTGTATGTGGTGATTTCATTTTCATGTTTGTAAGCATTATTTAGTAATATGTGTTTTATGTTTTTATGGACACTCGCGCTCATTTTTTGTTTAATTTGTTTAGATTTAGAAAATCTTTATTTGAGCTACCTATGTCCATAGTCCCATCTACATTTCTTCGCCTATATACTTTGCTCAGATCATTTCACTGACATTTATACTGTATATTATTCCAAGTGAAGCGCTGGTTCATATATATATATATATTGTGACAAACAGCTTACTCCGGGGCTCCACCGCTTGTCCGAGACGGTTAGAACACGGTCTTTTAGGGTAGGTTAAAATGAGGAGGCGTCACGTACTGTTCCTTTAAACAGGCTGGACCTGGTTTATTCAGTCCCAGGCACTGAGACTGCCACAGTGCATACAACAAAACACATCAAAACAAAAGCTGCTCACCTGAGCGATAACTTAACTTAGATTTCCCTAACTCAGGGTGGAAGTGGCTTTTCCACTTTCCAACAACAAAACAAGGTACTTTTGCAGACTTAGCCAACTGAACAGAACGATTGAACCTGTGTGGGGAAGAGGCTTCTCCCCACTGTGATCAGCAGCCTTCCAGGCTCTGGAGAAGAGACAAGAGCAACCAGGAAATCAGTCTTACATACCTGATTTCTAATTAGCATGACAGGTGACAGAAATCAGGCAGCCAGACAAACTCTGGTCTGGATCTCTCATCCCTCAGTTCCAGCGCTTGCCAAACTGTGGGGTGGAGTGCATGTATTATAAGGCTGCACTCCCAGGCCAGACAGGATAGAAACTGTTCAGTATCCTGGGAGCCCTATATATGGAATTTATTACCATCCCCTGGTTTCTGTCACATATCCTCCCCCCCAGCTCAGACCCCGAGGGATGAGCGACCATGGATATTAGGGAGTGCATCCTTGACAACCCGTCAGCATTGCCATGTTTGTGCCCTGACCTGTGTTCCACAGAAAATTTAAAGGGTTGTAGGCTTAGGAACCACCTGGTCACTCTAGCATTCTTCTCCCTGTTTTGACACATCCAGGTAAGGGGTGCATGATCTGTGACCAACCGGAATTTTCTCCCCAACAGGTAGTATTTGAGCGTCTCTACAGCCCACTTTATTGCGAGACACTCTTTCTCTACTATGGAGTAATTCTTCTCCTGGGGATTTAGTTTCCTACTTAAATAAAGGATGGGGTGTTCCTCACCTTGAGACTCCTGGGAGAGTACCGCCCCCAGCCCTACCTCAGATGCGTCGGTTTGGACTACGAACTCTTTGGAGAAGTCAGGTGTAACCAACACTGGTTGGGCACAGAGAGCTTCTTTCAGGCTTCTAAAGGCCTGTTCGGTTTCGGGGGACCACTTTACCATAAGCGGTCCTCTTGCTTTTGTGAGGTCGGTTAGTGGGGTTGCCTTAGTTGCAAAATTGGGAATAAATTTTCTATAGTACCCAATTAACCCCAAAAAGGTCCTTACTTGTTTTTTTGTAACTGGCCTTGGCCAACCTTGTATCGCCTCCACTTTGAGTGTTTGGGGTTTGAGTAAACCTCTGCCAATAGAATACCCCAGATACTTGGCCTCCTCCAGACCAATGGTGCATTTAGCGGGGTTAGCAGTTAGTCCAGCAGACCGAACTGCGTCGAGCACAGCTTGGACCTTTGGAATGTGGGATTGCCAATCTTCACTATGGATTACCACATCATCCAGGTAGGCAGCAGCATACCGAGCATGTGGTTTTAAAATTTTATCCATCATTCTTTGGAATGTGGCGGGAGCTCCATGTAAGCCAAAAGGCAGCACCCTATACTGAAAGAGGCCATCTGGGGTTGAGAAGGCTGTCTTTTCTTTTGCCCTTTCTGTGAGGGGAACCTGCCAGTACCCTTTTGTTAGGTCTAGGGTTGTGAGATATCGGGCTTTGCCCAGTCTCTCTACAAGTTCATCTACCCTGGGCATAGGATAAGTATCAAATTTTGACACCGCGTTTAGTTTCCGGTAGTCATTACAAAACCTTGTTGTACCATCTGGCTTTGGGACTAAGACTATAGGGCTGTTCCACCCACTTTGGGATTCCTCAATTACGCCTAGTTTTAGCATTTTTTTAACCTCTAAACTTATAGCCTCTCTTTTGGCCTCTGGGATTCGGTACGGTTTAAGGTTAACTCGGACCCCCGGTTCACAGACTAGGTCATGTTCAATTACGCTAGTTCTACCTGGCTGTGTAGAGAAGATTTCTTTGTTTCTTCTCACTAAATTCTGAACCTCTTGTTTCTGATGAACGGACAGGGTTTCAGCTATGCTAACCTCTGGGTCAGTTTCTTGACTCTCTGACGGACCTGGGGTTACTAGGGTTGACAAGACTTCTCTATCTTTCCAGGGCTTGAGTAGGTTTATATGGTAAATTTGCTCAGGTTTCCTCCTACCTGGCTGTCTTACCTTATAATTTACTTCTCCCACTCTTTCCAAGACCTCATATGGCCCATGCCATTTAGCAAGGAATTTACTTTCCACGGTGGGAACCAGAACTAGTACCCTATCACCTGGAAAAAAAAATCTGACCCTAGCACCCTTATTATACGTATTCCTCTGTGCTTCTTGAGCTTTCTCCATGTGTTCCCTCACTATGGGTAGGACTGCAGCAATGCGGTCCTGCATCTGGGCAACATGCTCTATTACACTTCTGTAAGGGGTAACCTCGTGTTCCCAAGTCTCTTTG
>NC_134486.1:150223530-150271030 GCF_040206685.1 Ascaphus truei
TAACTTAACTATATATATATATATAACAATAGCAAGAATATTCAGGGCACTCAAAGGGAAAAAGTAAAAGGAAAAAACTTATCTGATCAGTCGTGGTGCTCACAGTGTGGCCAGGATCAAAAAATAGATAAATACCTAATATCAAAGAATCTGGAGCACTCACAAATTCAAAAAATACAATTTAATGAAGTAACACAGGCATCAGGGGGTAATCACAGAAAAAAGAAGCAACGTTTCAGACCGTACGATCCTTTCTCAAGCTCCCCCACATAATCTGACATACAATGTGAACATTTATAGTGCTGTCAATCAGCATTTTTGGCGCCAAAAGTTCCCCACCCAGGTTCCAGGTGTTTGAGAGTGTGTGAGACAGAGTGAGTGACAGTGTGTGACTGTGTGGCAGTGTGACACAGTGTGCGACAGTGACATTGACAGTGTGAGACAGTGAGTGTCAGTCACCCACCCACCCAAGTGTCAGTCGGTCAGTCACCCACCCACGTGTCAGTCAGTCACCCACCCACCCAAGTGTCAGTCACCCACCACCTCACCCACATACTCTCTCTCTCCCTGTCATCCTTTCTCTCTGTCATCCTTTCTCTCCGTTACCCTCTCTCTCTCACTGTCGCGCTCTCTCTGTGTGTCGCGCTCTCTCTGTGTGTCGCGCTCTCTCTGTGTGTCGCGCTCTCTCTGTGTGTCGCGCTCTCTCTGTGTGTCGCGCTCTCTCTGTGTGTCGCGCTCTCTCTGTGTGTCGCGCTCTCTCTGTGTGTCGCGCTCTCTCAGTGTGTCGCGCTCTCTCAGTGTGTCGCGCTCTCTCTGTGTGTCGCTCTCTCTCTGTGTGTCGCTCTCTCTCTGTGTGTCGCTCTCTCTCTGTGTGTCGCTCTCTCTCTGTGTGTCGCTCTCTCTCTGTGTGTCGCTCTCTCTCTGTGTGTCGCTCTCTCTCTGTGTGTCGCTCTCTCTCTGTGTGGCTTTCTCTCACCCTCTTTCTCTGTGTCAAACTCTCTCTCTGTCACACTCTGTGTCTCTCTGTCTCTCACACTCTGTGTCTCTCTGTCTCTCACACTCTGTGTCTCTCTGTCTCTCACACTCTGTGTCTCTCTGTCTCTCACACTCTGTGTCTCTCTGTCTCTCACACCCTCTCTGTCTCTCACACCCTCTCTGTCTCTCACACCCTCTCTGTCTCTCACACCCTCTCTGTCTCTCACACCCTCTCTGTCTCTCACACCCTCTCTGTCTCTCACACCCTCTCTGTCTCTCACACCCTCTCTGTCTCTCACACTCTCTCTGTCTCTCACACTCTCTCTGTCTCTCACACTCTGGATATCTTATTTACAATATATATCTTAATTGCCCTCTACCTAAACCAAAATAACTTATACTGCTTTCTTCCAGATCTGACTCTCAAGCTTCACACGGGAGACATTGGAACCCCCCCTAACCCAGAAGTCAGATAGGAAACACCTCCCCTCCAAAGTATAACATTGCGGGAATGAGGGTACCTGGACATTGAGGGACTGCGGATCAGGTAAGATCCCAGCCGGGATTGCTGCTTTTAGATATTGTGAAGCAGGGGCACCTTGACACTGGTTAAGGGGTTCAGGAAACTATTCATTCACATCTGGGTTTTTTTTCTAGATCCGACATTTCCACACACTCTCACACTCACATAACAAGGACTAATTATAGTAAAATATAAATGTAATACAATAAATAAACTTATTTCAAAAACAAATGTTGTTATTAGCTCTTATTAGTTCAATTTCTTTCGTTAAAAAAAAAGAGGGCTGGGGGCGGGGCTAGGTGGCGAGTAGATTTTTGGGTGATTTGTCGACCACTGTGTGTGTGTGTGTATGTATATATATATATATATATATATTTATATATATATATATATATATATATATATATATATATATTTGGGACTGAAGAAGTTACAATAATGTATCAATGTAGGCTTTTCATATATATTAAAACTAAACGCGCAATGTCTGCTGTTCTATTGTCCTGAGAGTTCCGAGATGAGTGCACAACTGCAGTCCGTGTTCCAAAAACCCAACAGAACGTACGCTTATTTAATATGGGCCGCGATTAATGCAACAGATGATAAGATGGCAACAGTTCAAATTTATCAGTATTTTATCGAAAACTATGACTTTTACAAATTTTCACCAGATGCTAGTGTGTGGAAGCGTGCAATAAGGAAAAAGTTATGTATCGATCCATGTTTTTTTCGTATTGATCCCGATGTTATTGGAGGGTATTGGTGTGTATCACCGGGTTTTTCCCGTATCTATGATCATGGAGACTTCAAAAGGTGAAAGGTCATGTTAAAACCAACTAAGAAACGTCAGTCGCAGGCAAGCAATGCGCCAGCACCAGCACCGGCTTCCAATAACGGTCTGACCGTCAGTGAAAACCTGGTGACAGACAACCCTTGCTGTCTGTCCCCGCCCGGATACCTGCAGTCTGAGTTGGATTTTGCATACAGATTCTAGCAAGCTTGCATGTACCTAAGCGATTTCCAGCCTCATCAGCTGACTACAGGTGTAGTAGTCCCGCTGTCACCTGTCAACGACGTGTATGATCAAGAATACGGGACTGGCAGTGGCTCGGCGCCAGCTGATTGGCAAAGTCTATGGTGAGTAATGTTGCCGTATTTTATTCTGTTTTTGAAATATCAATGCACAGTCAAGCGAGTCTCCTGTAAGCAATATCATTGGCTGAGCAGCTTCTACAGTAGATACTGAACAATTGGTGGAACGCTAGGCGCATGCGCATTGGAACTTTCTTGAAACGCATATGCGTGTCATCACATCAACAGTAGGAGCATGCGCATGTGAACAGGAGACGCCCCCGAGAAAATTATTGGTGGGACTGACTGTGGGAACTTCTTTAGGGGACTGACTGACCATTACAGTAAAAGTTTTACTTTTTTTTTTTCTCGGAAAAGAAAACTGTCATTTCATGCGGAAAACGGCAAATGGAGGGATTTCGGTCGATAATATCGCTTTGTGTTACAATGCCTGCACATTGCTGAATCTGATTTAAAAAAAACACGTACCGGAGTCTACAGTTTAGTGGCCGTTGTTATTGATTAGGATAGAATACTGTAACTGACAGCTTCATAGAAAACCTAAAACAGTATGCTGTTGTTTTCAGACCGTATACAATACTTTTTTTATATATACTGTATAATAAACCCGAAAAATAAAAAGTATGCATTTATTCTATATGTATTCCAGTACATATGTGTATTCTATACCCGTACAGCATGTATTGTTTTAATACTCTTGTGATGTACTGTACAGTGCTGAGCATGCCTACAGTATACTGTACAGTATGCCTGGACAGTACTGTACAGTATGTAGAAACACTGTATTTTGTTACAGTATAGAAGGAGACAATGGAACAATTAAAAACAAATCAACATTTGCTTTTATTGGTGGAGTAAGTACAAAAACATTTATTTACAAATACAATTTAAAAACATTTCAAGTGTACAGCAATTCAAAACTAACAGGTGTATGGTTTACTGCTAGTGAAAACATTTATGTACAGAAAGTCAAAACATTTACAGTAGGATGGTGTACGGAACAGTCAGTCAGGCCTCCACAAATCCACTCCTCGAGGGCCTCAAACAGGCCCGGTTTTCAGGATAACCTTGAAAACCAGGAAAGTTTGCAGCCCTCGAGGACTGGAATTGTTCAGGTCTTGTGTAAGTAAAAACATTTCTTTATTAATACAAGTTAAAACACGCAACATCTCCTATATTAAAGTACAGAAAGTCAAAACATGTACAGCACAACAGTATGGTGTTATTAAAAAAAATTCTTTATTCCTAAAATTTAAAAAACGCAACATCTCTTTTTTTAAAGTACAGAAAGTCAAAACATTTACAAAAAATAAACAACAGTTGAACAGTCACGCAAATTCGATTCCCACCAGATTGTCCTTCCAGGGCCAATGCCTTGTATGGCGCAAAATGCCATTAATGGAGTCTCGAACGATTTTCATTAAAGGATCTGAAATTGAAAAATAGCGCCGCAATTCCTCCACAATAGTCCTTCTTACATTTTCAGGAAGTGCCCTTTTTTCGTGATTTCCTTCGTAGTTTACATTGTTGGCCCACCCACAGTACACCAAGTAGGACACGTGGTGCTTAAAAATGAACATGCCAGGGGACTTCCGGTGACGTCACCCGGTATGGACGGGTAAAAGAGGAGCTCCAGAGACCCGCGAGCTAACTCATGCAATAACCTGCACTTTCCCCCAAAATTACCGGCTAATACTTGCCTCCCCGGAAAGGTGAAGCGAAGGGCAATGTCAAAAGCAAAAAAAACGAGCAATCAAGGAGTTACTAGGTACTTCTCACCACCTCAACTGGCAAAGGAGAGCGCGATGGATCCCCAAGATGGCGACGCGCCTCATGGCGCCACGTTGCAATCGGGGAAGAAAACCCAGCTGAAAGAGCGCCCCCGAGCAAGCCCTGAACACCCCATAACCCAGGGCGTACCTAGAGGAACTGCTGGCAGCAATGTCGGCAACACTCCAATCCTCCTTCCAAACGGAACTCAGGACCGCAGTGAGCGACATAAGGAAAGAAATCTCAGGGCTTACCGAAAAAACTACCACCCTAGAGAACAAACTTGCCGAATCCATACAAAAACAGAGTGAAGTGGAGGAAGAGATTGGCAGCCTGGGAGAAGAGATTACCCTCCTTAAAGAAGGAATGGAGGAGCAAGAAAACCGTGACCGGCGCCAAAACATCCGCGTTCGGAACGTCCCTGAGTCAGTCACACAAGAACACCTCCGGCCTTACCTCCTGGAGCTCTTCACCTCGGTGTGCGGGGAGTTGGAGGAAAAAGAGGTTGAGATGGACAGGGCTCATCGTGCCCTAGGACCTAAATCTGACGATCCAAAACGGAAAAGAGACATTATAATAAAAGTGCACAATTACACAACGAAGGAAAAGATCATTACGGCCTGCCGAGATCTGGGCGAAATAAACTTTCAAAGTGAAACTCTTCAAGTTTATAATGATCTTTCAAAGGCAACAAGAGATCGCAGACGGGAGCTCAAACCACTAACTAGCCTGCTCCGTGAGAAGGGAATCCAATATCGATGGGGATTCCCTTTCAGACTCACAGTCAATAAAAACGGAAAGTTTTTATCCATGAGATACCCCGTGGACATGGCCCCCTTCGCACGAGCGCTGGGTATAACCCCGCCACAAACCTGGTCAGCGACTCACCCGACTGCCGAGGAAGCCTCAGGAGACCCACCACGACCCTCCGAAAGGATTGCGGCCCTTCACCCCAGAGACAAGTGACGGCCGCCGCGAAACCCAGACAAGCCTCCCACACGAACCTAGAAGAAGGAGGGCGCCTCCACTTACCTTAAAGGACCCTTTACCGAGTCGAAGCCCCACCGGAGAACGAGCCGCTGACCTTCTCGGGACGCTGACGCAGGACATCGCCCTCCACGTGAAGTAACGCATCACCTGTTCCCGCGATGGCTCCAAAGAGGCCCCGTCCACCGACTGAAATACCGAGCACCCGCTCGGCTCAGCACCATAGTAGGAGCCGCCCCGTGCTGCAGGATCGCTGACCTCCCCACTTCAGAACCGGAGGGGAGGCCCGACTCCGGCCTTGCGTCCATCCGCCCCGTTCCTCCGCTCTTTGGCCTCTCTACAATTGTGGATTCCCGCTCCCTCCTTTCCCCGGTTACCCCAGCTCTTCGAAGCGATCGCACGATCCACGGGATGGGGGGGGGGCGGGGACTCCCAGTTTGTTACCAGTGCCCAGCTTACCCGTTAACGGGTCACCGGTCCCCGAGTCACAAGGAACTCGCCGACTCTTAAGGCCATAGACAACCGAAGCCCCGGTCGCTGAGCCACCCGATACTAGGAGGGGCCAGGCCGGTCAGGTTGGACTAGGTGACTCAAGTTATAAGTTATAATTTATGTTCCGGAGTGTGTAAGTAGAATGTTAAGCTGTTATACTTTAAATGTTGCCCCATTTCCCCCCCCTACCCAGACAAGCACCCCCCCACACACCCCCCTCCCCCACGCTCACCCCCTATCATGCACCCCCCCCACCCCATAATCTGAGACCAGTGCGCAGAGGGAATAATAGTGATGCGCCTGCTGACTGTTAGAATGTTTAAAACCTATTAATATGGCAAGATCGCACATTGAATATACACTGAAAGGTCTGAACGGTGACTTTGGCCTACCTCCCCCCCCTCCAACTTACCCCTTCCCCCCCACCCCTCCCTCTCCTCCCCCCCACCCCCTCTCCTCTCATACCCCCCTCCTCTCACACCCCACTCAAAAAGGTTGTCCATATTACCATCCATATGGCATACTAGCGGGAAAAAGAACTAAGAGGAACTTCCTATGCAAAGGAAGGTCAGCAACAGTACAGAATTGCACACTGTATACATGACGAAAGACTTGAAATGTTCGAAATGTGACTCTGGCATACCCCCCCTCTCCACCCCCCTCTCCTTTCCCCCCCCCCCTCCCTCTCCTCTCCCCCCCTCCCTTCCCCAACCTACCCCTTCCCACTCCACCCCCCCCTTCCCCTTCACACCCCTCCCCCTCCCCTTTCACACCCCTGTCAGCAATCTTGCCTATAACTCCATTTATATGCTATACTAATGGGAAAAGCACCCAGATGAAGCTAGAGCACAAGGGAGAGTTGAAGTTATTTTCCCTGGTTGGTAAACTGTTCAAAACACATAAACAGCGCAGAGCTGCACATTATATGTATAACAAAAGGTCTGAAATGTTTGAAGTGTTCGAAATAAGACTGTGACTCCCCTACCATCCCCCCCTCTCCTCTCCCCCCCTTCCCTCTTCCCCTCCCCCCCTTCCCTCTTCCCCTCCCCCCTCTCCCCCCCTTCCTTCCCTTTCCCAACCTACCCCTTCCCCCTCCACCCTTCCCCTTCCCCTTTCACACCCCTGCTAACAAACTTGTTTATAATTCCACCTACATGGTATATTAGCGGACAAAGCACTCAGATGAAGGCAGCACACAAGGGAAAGCTGAAAACATTTCCCCTGGTTGTTAAACTGTTTAATACACATCAACAGCATAGAGCTGCATATCATATGTATGACCAAAGGTCTGAAATGTTAGAAATGTTTGAAATGTGACTGTGGCCCCCTCCCCCCTCCCTCTCCCTCACCCCCCCTTTCCTCTCCACCCCCCCCTACTCCCTCCTTCCCACCTCCCCCCCTCCCTTCCTCCTCCCCCTCCCCCCCTCTCTCCACGCCCTGACTACTACAGCTGTCCATACAGTTAACCGCCTGACATGCCAGCGGAAAAGGTACCTAGATGAATCTACTATGTAGAGAAACTGCTGAAAACACCCTCAGGCCATCAAAATGCCTGAAATCTACCAAAGGTGCAAAAGCATACCCAATTACATATCCCGAGGCCTAAAATGGGACCCGGACCGCCCTCCCTCCCCCCCCCTCTCCCACCCCCACTCCTTGACTAAGAGTTTTTGTTAAAAAAAAAGTAGACAGTGTTATACGAGAAAGGGGAAAGAGTGCTAAGTAAATTTAGTAGAGGGTCTGGACCCCTCTGACGTCCAACGGCTGACGAGCCCGGAACCACCCCTGAAGGGCCCTTTAGCCCAAATGCCGGTCGCCCTTAGGACCGGCAATATTTTGTTAAGGTCTATAGTAGACCTCATTACTACTTTTCTTTATCTGCTGGCCCTGTCCCAGCAGATCTTTACCCCACCCTCCCCTACCCCCGCCCTCGCCCCCCCTCCTCGGCTCAAAACATCTGATCTGAACAAAAATTACACCCACCCTCTATGCTTACAGAAACATAAACTAGGCTCGGACCTACCGGATCACGGCCTCCCCAGTGGGAAAGGTGAGGCCTTACGGTTCTATCTAAAAAAAAAATCCAAATGGCTAGCCTAACCACGATTAAGTTAACCTCCCTCAACGTAAAAGGCCTCCAGAATAACAGAAAAAGGAGATTGGCCCTCCAAGACATGAAAAGATCCAGGGGAGACATTATATTCCTACAGGAGACCCACTTCACATCCCAAGATCCCCCAAATTTATTCAAAAAAGTGTTCCCAATGTGTTTTTTCGCATCATTCAGTAGTAAGAAAAGAAGAGAAGGGGAGTGGCTATCCTAATCAGACAAGGCACCCCATTCAATCATATCAAAACAACAGCGGACCCAGAGGGTAGATTTCTAGTGGTATATGGCTCCCTAGCGGGCTCAGCAATTGCTCTGATTAATGTGTACGCCCTAAACGAAATTTCTAAAAACTGTTCTCGAGGGCGTTGACCCGGGATATCTGTCATCGATGATAGTGGGAGGAGACCTAAACATGGTCTTAAACCCCACCGAGGACAGATCGACCACAATGGGACCTCCTCGTACAACCCACTCCCAGATCATAGGGAAAAGGTTCAGAGGAATTCTGAGCGAGTTCTCACTGGTGGATGTGTGGAGATCCCAGCATCAGGGCCAGAGAGACTATACTTTCTACTCAGCACCTCACCAGACCTACTCTCGAATAGACCACTTTCTGGCCACTAAAAATGTGTTGGCGGCAACTACCAGTTCTGACATAGGACCAATCACATGGTCTGACCACGCCCCGATCACCCTGTCCTTATCAACCCCTTTTGAAAAAACAACAAATTATTCATGGAGGTTAAATGACTCATTGCTCAACCATCCTGAGATAGAAAGGGAGATCAGATCCGCTCTTCGAGACTACTTCTTTTTTAACTCAGGATCAGTTTCCTCCCCAGCAATCCTATGGGAAGCCCATAAGGCAACCATTAGAGGGAAATTTATTTCCATCGCGTCCCACAGGAAAAAAGCCCGCCAAAAGCTAATAAAGGAGCTTACAGATAACATCAAAACAATAGAGCAAACCCATAAAGCTAACCCCTCAAGAAGAATATACAAAACATTGAAAACAGCCAGAACAAAACTTAGACAAATCCAGCTGGAGGATGTGGAAAAGGCCCTCAAATGGACCAACCAACAATACTATGACAAGGGTAACAAGGCAGATAGACTTTTGGCCAGCAAATTAAGAGGGGTACAAAAAAGGTCCCAAATTACGGCGATCAAGAGCAGGTCTGGTGAGATACAACATAGTGACAGCAAAATAGCAGCTGAATTTACAAAATTCTATACCGAACTCTATAATCTAAGATCTAAAAATGGCCGCCCTGAACCGATAGCATCCGAACTAATAACGCAATATTTAGACAAATGTCAACTCCCCACATTAACGGAGGAGGAGAACACAGTCCTCAATGCTGAGATTTCAAAAGAGGAACTGGAAGAGGCGGTCAAGTCACTAAAAATCACTAAGTCTCCTGGCCCTAACGGTTTCACCAATGTCTATTACAAGAGATTCTTGTCAACACTATCCACGCATCTCTTAAAAACATTTAACCACTTTATGGAAGGGAACCAAATCCCCCCATCAATGTCCCTGGCCGGCTTGGCCATTATACACAAGAAAGGCAGGGACCCGATGCAATGTGGAAGCTATCGCCCAATCTCCCTCCTCAACTGTGATCTTAAATTATATAGCAAAATACTTGCAAATAGATTAAACCCCATCTTACCGAGATTAATAAATATTGACCAAGTAGGATTTGTCGCGGGCAGGCAAGCCTCAGACAACACTCGGAAGATAATAGATATTATTGAGCATGTCCACCTCACTGGGACCAAAGCACTACTGTTGAGCCTAGACGCAGTCCACCTGGCCCGCCTTCACTGGAGAGCGTTTTCGGACCCGCCCCCAAACCGGTCCTTTACCAAAGACCGGTCCAACACTTTTTAGACCCCATTAGGGTTGACTTTCCTTTCTTCTTCTAGCTGCTGTTACTGTCCCAGCGGCCCCTTACCCAACCCTCCCTCCTCTGCCCATTTTGGCTGTTTCTCCCCAGCACTAACCCAAGGACAACACACGCGGTCCCCTCTGGGAGGTCATTATGTCTCACCAAAAAGCACTAAAAATTGTCTCCCTAAATGTGAAGGGTCTTCACAACAATAGAAAGCGACGCCTGGCCCTCCAGGAGATAAAGAAGACAGGGGGAGATGTTGTTTTCCTCCAGGAGATGCACTTCACGTCTCAAGAACCACCTAAAATATTTCAACACGCATTCCCATTGAGCTATTTCTCATCATTCAGCAGCAAACGCAGAGGGGTTGCCATTCTGATTCGTCAGGGCACTCCATTTAATTTAACAAAAATTCAGGTAGATCCAGAGGGGAGATTTATTGTGGTCTACCGCTCACTCTCAGGCACGACAATCGCCCTTATTAACCTATATGCCCCGAACGAGAACCAGACAGAATTTCTAAAGAAGGTTCTGGAAGAAATTGACCCACAATACCTATCCTCACTACTTATTGCAGGTGATCTGAATATGGCTCTCAACCCAAAAGAAGACAAATTGAGCCATCCATGACGACAACACTCCACTTAGTCACAAAGACTGGGGAAAAAATTTAAGGACATTGTTGGGGACTTTTCTCTGGTGGACATTTGGAGAACACAACATCAGGGGCAAAGGGATTATACCTTTTACTCGGCTCCTCACCAGTCTTATTCCCGTATTGACTACTTTCTTGCCACCACAGACTCAGACATCGGCCCAATTACGTGGTCAGATCATACCCCTATCACCATGACCCTATCCATTCCATTTGGGAAAACTATCTCATATAACTGGAAACTAAACGATTCCCTACTGAACCACTCCGGGACAGTGTTGGAACTCAAAAAATCCCTCAAGGAATACTTTAGAATAAACAAAGGCTACGTATCTTCTCCAGCAAGCCTGTGGGAAGCCCATAAGGCGACAATCCGAGGAAATCTTATCTCGATTGCCTCCCACCAGAAAAAAAACTAAACTCAAATTAACTAAAGAGCTTACAGACAAAATAATCAATTTACACTGGCGACACACTTTATTCGAGCTCGGCTAGTCCCACGAATTCGGGTATACCCGGGTGCATTGAGGTTTGTGACTGTTTTCTGCCCGAGTGCATTGAGGTATTTTCCAAGCAGGGATTGAAGCATTTTATTCCTGCTGGCTGCAATACTGCACAGTATATATATATATATACTGCATTACAATTCATGAATTTATGCCATCTGGTAGACACGCGAAGCATTGCAGCCTATTAAATCCTAATCATTATTATTTCACAGATCAGCCGCCCGTCAGCCAGGCATGAACCCAGGCTGGGAAGGCAAACGCAACGGGGCTTGTCAGAGGTGAGGAGCGGCGCATTCCAGGTATCTGCCAGGTACATACTGGGTATTTGCTCGAATAAAGTGTGTCGGTGCAGTAGAGCAGCAGCATAAAAATAATCCCTCCCGGAGAACTTATAAACAATTGACAACTGCTCGAAACGATTTAAGAATAATCCAATTGGAAAATGTAGAAAAAGCTCTTAGATGGACGGGTCAGAGGTACTATGATAAAGGGAATAAGGCCGATAGACTTCTCGCTAGTAAGTTACGAGGAATACAGAAAAGGTCACAAATTATGGCGATCAGGAATAACTCTGGTGAACTCCAATACAACGGAAAAAAAATAGCAGAGGAATTCACCAAATTCTACACCAAATTATATAACCTAAGGACCCACTCTGCTAATTCTAGTATAACGAACTCGGCATTAGCCGCTGATTACTTATCCAATTGCAATCTTCCATCACTAACAGAGGAAGAAAATACTTATCTAAATGCAAAAATTACGCTGGACGAATTAGAAGTGGCCGTTAGGGCCTCAAAGATCTCCAAGGCGCCGGGCCCTGATGGTTTCACAAATGCATACTACAGGAAATTTTTCCCCATCTTGTCCAAACACCTATTAAGCTTGTTCAACTCATTCTTAGAAGGGAGTCCTATCCCATCCACAATGTCGTCCGCAAATCTGGCACTAATACTTAAAGAAGGGAAGGACCCCACCCAATGTGGCAGTTACAGACCAATCTCATTGTTGAACAACGACCTTAAACTATATAGTAAAATTTTGGCGAACAGACTTAATCCTATCCTCCCGAGATTAATACACAAGGACCAGGTCGGGTTTGTCCTGGGCCGTCAGGCCTCAGACAATACACGTAAAATAATTAACTTAGTAGACCATGCCCACCTTTTAGGCTCAAAGGCAATGCTATTAAGCCTAGACGCAGAGAAGGCATTTGACAGGATTGACTGGCTATTTCTAGACCAGACACTGATTAAATTTGGTTTCAAAGACTCGTTCTTAAAGGGTGTTCAAGCACTTTATCAGAATCCTTCTGCCTCAGTACGACTCTCGGGCGGAGGCCTTGAACGATTCCAAATCCAAAATGGTACCCGACAAGGATGCCCCCTATCTCCCCTTCTCTTCGGACTCACGATTGAACCACTGGCGTCTAAAATAAGACAAAACCCGAACATCCAGGGAATCCCGATCGATAAAGCGTAATACAAAATTTCCCTATTCGCTGATGATATCATTCTTACTTTGACTAAACCTCTAACTTCCCTCCCTAACCTTCAGAGGGAACTGACGGAGTTTGGTAAAGTATCAGGATATAAAATAAACAGCGACAAATCAGAGGCTCTAAATCTTAGTCTCCCAGATCCCGAAGTCAAACTCCTCAAATCCAACTTTAGCTACAGATGGTGCCCTTCATACATTAAATATCTGGGAATTAATGTGTCACGGCATTACCGGGATTTATACCGGGATAACTACCCGCAGTTATGGGACAAGATCAAAAAGGATCTAGATCAGTGGGAAGGTTACCAGATATCGTGGTTCGGTCGAATGATCTCCACTAAGATGAATATACTCCCAAGAATGTTATACCTTTTCCAAACACTCCCGACCCACGTTCCGGGCGCTGATCTAAAACATATTCAAAACAGATTATTCCACTTCATTTGGCAGGGCAAGAGACCCAGAGTCGCCAGATCGGTCCTGATGGCAGCAAGATCTAGGGGAGGACTGGGAGTACCAGACCTACACAGATATTACTTAGCTGCACAGCTCAAGCAGGTAGTAATGTGGAACTCGGACCCGACCCGTTGTAGTTGGGTAGAGATAGAGACTCGATGTGCCAAAATGCCTTCCCTGCAAGCCTGCCTCTGGAGCCTGGACAGAGGAGAGGGGCATACACACAATCTTAAACTACAGGCCTCACGTTTCACGTGGGACGTCTGGATAAGATGTAAATACAAATATGGTCTTACCATCAAAAGTTCACAATTGACCCCCATCTTTAACAATCCGAAGTTCCCCCCGGGATGTGGATCTAAACTGTTCGATCAATTCAACACACGGGGTATAGAGGCGATTGCGGACCTTCTGAGCCTAGGGAGGCTTCTGAGCTACCAAGAATTAAGGACCAAATATAAAATTAGAGAATTGGACAAATTCAAATATCTCCAAATCAGAAACTTTATTAGGACAACATGCCCTCTCCCAGAATACCCCACTCTCATGACGTTTGAACATCTTTGCGAGACAAAGACCCACCAGAAAGGTCTAATCTCGGACATATATGGTGCTTTAGAGCGCTCCTCGACCCCCAAAGAGCATGACTATATGCTCAAATGGGCAGCAGACCTGAATACAAATATAGACAGGGAGACTTGGGAAGAAATCTGGGAGGCAGCCTCGGAGACCTCCCTATGCACTACAATAAAGGAAAACATTTATAAAATAATTTTTGGCTGGTATCTTACCCCAGCACGATTAAACCAGATCTACCCTCTGGCATCAGACCTATGTTGGAGAGGCTGTGGTCTTAGAGGGGACATGGCCCACATCTGGTGGACCTGTCCAGAAATTGTGAAGTACTGGGCTAAGGTCCAAATTTTGATAAAAGAGGTCACCGACCTGGAACTGCCTATCGAACCACTGACCTACCTGTTGGCTGCACCAATGACTGACATAGTCCGGCCAACCAGGAAATTAATATCCTTCATTCTTACCGCGGCAAGATGCTGTATTGCGGCCTCCTGGAGGAAAACAACTACGCCGGCACTGGGAACGATCAAAAAAAGAGTTGACGAGGTGATGGTCATGGAAAGGCTTACCGCTATCATGAAACAAAAACTCCCCGCCTACGAGGACATCTGGGAACCGTGGATTTCCTGAATAGGGCCAGACAACCAGCTCCAACGAGACAGAGGTCTACCCCCCCCACAGAGGTGCACTAAAACTACCTGCGAGTCCACATTCCCAACAGCCAGATGGGACCCCCACCCCCCTCTGATCCCTCCCCCCCTCTTTCCCCCCCCCCCCTCACCCTTCCAGTCCTCCCCCCCTGCCTTCCCTCTCTGAAGGCACTCCCCCCTCTTCACTCACTGACAACTGAGGTTGTCAATCTCTTCCCCCCCCCAAAAAAATTGTCGTTTTAAAAATGTTAGGCTTTACCGCTTACTGTAACTGCATATGTATCTAAATGCCTAATAAAATTGTTTGAAAAAAAATAAAAATAAAAATTATGCATATCTAGAAGGGGTCCGTAGAATATACCAAAACCCGTCAGCAGCAGTAAAATTGCCAGGGGGCAGTAACCAGAGATTCAAGATCACGAATGGAACTCGACAGGGATGCCCTCTATCCCCTCTCCTCTTTGCACTAACCATAGAACCCCTGGCTTCAGCAATAAGAGCCAATAGAGACATCAAAGGAATAGAAATTGGACATAGGCAGCACAAAATATCACTATTCGCAGATGATGTCATCCTAACTCTTACACAACCCCAAACCTCCCTACCCAACCTCCAAAAAGAACTTCAGGATTATGGAAAAATATCGGGGTATAAAATTAACAATGACAAGTCGGAAGCCCTGAACTTAAGCCTGCCAGAGCCAGAGGTGAAACTCCTCAAACTAAACTTTAATTATCGTTGGAGTTCCTCGAGTATTAAATATTTGGGAGTTAAGATAGCGAGGACCTACCAATCCCTATATCAACAGAATTACCCGGCCCTGTTCCGGAAAATCAAACAAGACCTAGATAAATGGGGAGGATATCAAATATCATGGATCGGGAGGATGATCTCGGTTAAAATGAATATACTCCCCAGATTATTATATTACTTCCAGACTCTCCCGGTCCACATCCCTGGCTCAGAATTAAAGAACATACAAAAACTAATCTTCCACTTTATTTGGCAGGGTAAGAAACCCAGAATTGCCAGGACAGTTCTCTTGGCCTCAAGGGGGAGAGGAGGACTTGGCGTCCCAGACATCACAAGATATTACCAAGCCGCCCAATTGCGACAGGTAGTAGTCTGGAACGCCAACCCAAACCAATACTGCTGGCTAGATATAGAAAAATACTAGGCCGGGACGCCTTCTCTGCCGGCTTGCCTTTGGTCCATGAGCAGGGAAGACATGCAGAATAGCAAATTCAAATTGGACCCGATGAGACACACATGGGAGACATGGGCGAAATGCAAACTCAAATACAAGCTCACAGGATCTAATTCTCAACTCACACCAATCCATCAAAACCCAAAATTCCCACCTGGCTGTGAGCCCAGACAATTCGATCAATTTAAAACAAAAAACATCAGAGTGGTTGCTGACCTCTTGAGTCTCGGGCAGTTCCTGAGCTATCAAAATATACAAACCAAATATGAAATAGTAGGGCTGAATGTATTCAAATACCTACAAATTCGACACTTTGTTCAAACATTATCCCCAACGTTGGAATTTCCCCCTCTCACTGGTTTCGAGCGGCTCTGTAGAGAAACGGGCCACCAGAAAGGTCTCATAACACAAATTTGCGCAGAATTGGAGAGGGCCGTAGAAGCCCCCACACACGACTATATGCTACATTGGGCAGCAGAATTGAATATAGTTATAGACCGAGAGGATTGGGAAAGTATTTGGGAAACAGCCTCAGGAACTTCCATATGTACCACAATCAAAGAAAATATATATAAAATACTGTTTTGCTGGTATCTTACCCCAGTCAGAATAAATCAAATCTACCCCCTGGCATCTGATTTATGCTGGAGAGGCTGCGGTCAAAAGGGGGACATGGCCCATATTTGGTGGACATGTCCGGAAATTCAGAAATACTGGGAAAATATACAAAAATTAATTGAAGAGGTCACAGACCTCACAATCCCTATTGACCCGTTGACCTACCTGCTGGCCAAGCCCTTAGAAACCTTGGACAGACCAACAGGTAAATTAATCTCCTTCATCCTTACAGTGGCTAGATGTGCGGTGGCGGCCGCCTGGAAGAAGGTGTCTCCCCCCTCTAAACAAATGGTAAAAAATAGGGTGCAACAGGTGATGGACATGGAGAGATTGTCAGCTTTTCTGAAAAGATCCACTGTCTCCTTTAATAAGACATGGGACCCATGGCTGACCCAAATGGCACCCCAATGTTGTCACACCACATAAGATAAGAAAAGAAGAAAAACAGCCTAGAGGCTTTAGCGACAGAGGCTGAGGAGAAGAGAAGCAAATTCTTCTGGTGGAGGGGGTGCGCTTGGTGTTGAAAGGCGGTCGAAGGTCCCATTCATCACATCCATGCCACACTCCTGCTCCGGCGTCGGGGATTCAGCGCATGAACACAGAGCAAATTATGTATCCCCGCTATGTCAGCCTCTATCTTCTCCATCCGTCGATCCATCTTCTCCATCCGTTGATCCATCTTCTGCATCCGTTGATCCATATTTAGCATGGTCTCTAAAAGCAGACCTAACTTTACCAGCACAGTAGAGTTCCCCGGGGATATCCACACTTAACCCATTCAGCATGCGGTCTAATGAGCTGGTTCTTGTGCATGGCGTGCTGTGGACATCTGGGTGGATGGGTGCTACGGAGGATGAGATGGGGGTTCCCTGGAGAAAAGCGGCAGCATCATCAAAGAGGGATGGAGAAAGCGACCTGTGGATTTCCGTGCGAGAAGCAGCAGAGTCGTCTAAGCGTAATGGAGAAAGTGACCCGTGGATTTCAGGGACACCAGCGGCAGCGGCATCAAAGAGCAGTGGAGAAGATGGGCTGTGGGTTTCCGGGAGAGTGGCGGCAGCATCGTGGACGAGTAGTGGAGAAGATGGGCTGTAGATTCCCGGGAGAGCGGCGGCAGAGTCGTTGAAGCGTAATCGAGGAAGTGGCCTGTGGGTTTGATGGGCTGACTGCCATTTGTTTTGCCTTGAGTGTACATCATCGAATTTCTTCTTGACATAATAAGGCTTACATGTATTAAAACCCTTAGCCTTTGGGGTCAGCAGAAGGTTTTCTTCATTAGCCTTAGCCTGTCGCTTTGGCCTTGGCTTGGAAATGGCTCTCGCCTTTCACTTTTTCGGCACGACAGGCACGGAAGAAGAGAGTAGTTTCTTGCGTCCGTAGAATTGGGGTTGATCCATGGAAGCAGATGGCACAATGCAGTATCTGGAAAAGGGCAAGTTCAGATAAAGATCATTGAGTGGGAGGCTATGCAAAGTGTGTAACCTTTTATGCATGGCGACGAGGTACAGGTGTTAAAAGTGGGCGTGCTCTAATGTGAGTCATTAACGTATAAATTTACCATCCATTTTGTGGATTCACTGCACATTGAATACACAGACTAAACATCGAATATACATTCTTGTGTTTGTATTTCTTTCTACTCGCAGCAATGCCTGTTAAAAAGATTTCAAAGGATCTCAGCATGAGAATTAAGGAGACGTACACAAGCGGACAACGAATTGCAGATCCAACGTTGGTTAGCTGCTTCTGGTCTCGTTGTGCCATCAACCGCCGTGTGCTATCATGCACATGGAAAAACCAAACAATGCACGAGGAAACCAACGGTAACTAACGAGTAAGTATATTTATATAACTATATAATACAGTATATCTATTATTGTTTATATTGCTGCATATTAATAGAACTATATATTGTGTAGATCTATCGAATTTTATAGTTATTTCGGTATATTTATATAACTACAGTATATAATAACAGTATATCCATTATTGTTTATATTGCTGAATATTAATTGAACTATATATTGTGTAGATCTATCTAATTTTATACTATTTTTACTGTAAATGATGTGCTGTACTTGTGGCCTTCTGCACTGTAACTTACCGGATTGTTGTTTTTCTGTACATTGTAGGGAGACAACTCTTCTGGTCGACAAAATAAGTGATGCGAATGATGAGAAGAGTGCATTAAGGGTCAAATACACTCTGCAGCAAAATCACAATCTCACTGTATCCGAGACCAGCATAAAGAAGATGAGACGCAGAATTGGATGGAAATATGGACGTGTGAGGTTAGTACTGGACAGTACAGGAGGTTAAAGTGTTGTTTAAGAAACTGTACTGTACCTATAAAATTATTCCTTGTCATTACAGAGCGTACCCTATGATAAGGGACGTTAACAAGATCAAGAGAGGCATGGATCGACAGTGGAGAAACTTTCCATGATTGCATCTTCACTGACGAGTCTACTGTTTCGCTGGAGAGATTTGCCACCTTTGCATTCCACAAAAAAGGTCGCATATCTATGAAGCCACATCCGAAACACCCAGTGAAGATGCATGTGTGGAGTGCCATCTCTAGACGTGGACCAGGATGCATCCTCATCTTTGAAGGTACAGTAAAATGTATGTCACACGCTTTTGCCTTATGCACTGTACTGTACTAGTGTGCAGTTTTTTGAGCACTTTTCTTTTCTTGTTATAGGAATCATGAATAAAGCTTTTTTCCAAGAGAAAATTGTGCCTGAGATTGTGGAATACATCACACGTGAGTTCCCAGATGGTCACAGTTCCTACCAGGACAATGATCCAAAGCACACCGCGTCAACAGCGCATATTCTTGAGCGCGGTATCAACTGGGTGAAGACGCCAGCGGAGTAAGTGCGGTAACCATGTCTCATTATTTCCCCACTGTTTTTACTGTGTACTGTATCTCTTTAACTAATTGTCCTTTTTTTCCCCTCCCTCCAATGACAGATCGCCAGACTTCAATCCTATCGAAATGGTCTGGCATCAGCTGAAGGACCATATCCACAAAGTCGTGAAACCCTCCAAATAGGATGAGTTGGCGCAAGGCATAATGAGATTTTGGAACGATGCAATAAATATATTGCCCATATTGCGACTGTGTTGCCCATTGTGATCGCGCGTAATGGGCAAGCATCAGGAAGGTAGTATGGTATAGTACTGTAGTATTGTAAGTACAGTATGATACAGGTAAGTATGGCACAGATTTTTTTTCCCTGAGAGAGCAGCACTAGCCATCTAGTTACAAAGTATTTAACAGTAGTCACAGTATACAGTAGTTCCAGTATAGACTAGTTTGACAGTACTATACAGCACACAATGCACATAACTGCACTAATTTTTTGTTTTCTTGGATTTTCAGAAAAAAAGGATGGACTGGGGGTGAGGGGGGTATCGTGTAAAGGTTGTGAACTGTTTGTACAGTTAAGTGTATCTAAATTGCAGTCATGGTGTGTACACAAAACCTCCCCTCTCTCAATGAACTACTGTACTGTACACAGAATGAGGAAGAAGATAAAGACGGAGTAATTTATATTATTATATATATATTATTATATATTATTAATTAATATTATTATCAATGTGCATTATTCATGATTATCCACCGGCCCTCAATTTTCATCTGACAGAAGAACTGAATAAAGACTGCATTTTGTATTATTCATGATTATTTGTATATTTGTATTTTTTGTTCCTGATAAAATAAATATTTCTTTACATTCATGCTAATCATAATCATTGCCCCCCCCCCTACACCAAAGAAAAAGAAAGAATGACAAAAATGACAAAAAGTGGTAACTTACTGCATCAAAAACATGAATCAGATTATGGTTTTTTTAACTCTCAATTTCACATTGCTGTGCAAATCAGATTTACATATCAAATTCGAGAAGGGATTATCGCAAGCGTTACCATAAACAAAGCCTCAAAGGTTTGGGGGGGTGGATGGGTGAGTCATGCGCAGTAATCATCAGTTAGCTCCCATCCCAAAGAGGATTACAGAGAGGTGACTTAAAGCCAACAATAGGAAAATTAGGCACGAAGGCGCAGAGAGGTGATGCTCGGCTAGGGACGGACGATTAAAAACACAATGACAAGCTTTAGAAACAGAATGGTTCTGGAGAGGTGTCGATAAGAGGTTCAAATCCTTGAGCGAGCCTTGTGTGTGCGTGTGGGGGAGGGAGATACAGGGTACAGCTGCATGAAGGATTAGCTGTGCTGTAGTTCAAAGAAATTACATATTTTCAAAAGGCAGGTCATCATAATAATTTGATCCCTACACCCCCAAATACATAAAAAGCACACAAATCAACCATGTGCAGTCAAACGCACAGTGTCGCAGTCAAAAGCTACAGCACAGATTGAATATCGTAATATCAAGATGGTTTAGGCAGGCTTGTGGAGAAAATAAAAAATGAGGAGAAAAAAATATATATATATTTTTTTTTGGTCACTCACTCTTGAACTTTGCAAGCAAGCAGTGGTGAAGTTACAGACGCATGCGCAGTAATCATCAGCTATCAAGCAGGAATGTGATTGAAATCAGAAAGACACACATTCAAAGGAATGGTGTGGGAGAGGTGTGAAAGGTGTACATACAGCACTGCACATGCATGTATTAATATGCAAATTTACAATTACTGCACGCGCACACGCAGACTGTATACTGACGTAGGTTGAACTGCTAAAGTATTAGACTTTGAAGACAACAGCACGCGAACGCCCCCCTGAGTTTTTAGACGGTCTTGCAGTATTGCAGACAGCGCTAATAATATGCTAATATTACGAGCGCTAAAATAACGCAATATACTCCGGGGAATATATATATAAGTTTATTATCCATATCCTCTACTTGTGCCAGGTATCACATGACCCATCTCACACGGGACTATCAGTCTCAAAAAGTACATTAAGGGTTAATATATGTTGTTTTATACGGGTTGCTAAGCAACCAACAGGCTATAAGTATCCAGGAACGTTGTTCTTTCCATTATCAGTCCTTTGAGAAAGTCGCCCTCTGGTGACAAAACGCGTCAGGGACTCTGATTGCGCAATTACATCATCACGACGTTGCGCACGTGCACGAGGCCGCATCAAGCGCGAGATTCATACTGCGGCCATTCAAGGTGGAGAGGTGATTTCTGAGACCTCAAGAACTGATTTCGAGTCGGCAAACTACACCTGCGGCCTCCGGTGAGCTAAGACTTCTTCACGCAGCCCTGAGGGAGCCTATATCTGCGGACCTTTGCAGCACAGAGACCGGATGGTCATATATAATTATGATGGGAAGGATTAGATGCTATAAAGAAGCTATGGATAAACCTAAATAATAATTAAATGAATAAAGAATTCTATGTAAATTATATGTGAAAGGCTGAAATAAATTCGAGTGACTAATATTGATTATACAAAAACCATCAATAAACATAGCAGTGACTCCTACATTTTCAGGATGAATAATAATCAAGAGATAAGGTGAAAAAATAACTAGATTGCTTAGCAGTATTACAATATACACATATAAACCCATCAATACAGATGTACATATTAATAAACAACATCAACACTTACAATATATAAAGATATAAAACATAATAAACACTGCTGATACAACCAAAGTGTATAAATATTACCAACAAAAGATCATACACTAACAAAATGAAGTAAAAGAAATATATATAATTTAAATAAAAAATTAATAGATAAAATAACAAAAAATTCCAAAAATTCACCTAACGGCTAAATGATTCCAAAAACCACATATATATATATACATGTGTACATATGTATGTATATAGAATGATAATCATCACAGATGAGGTAAAAACCAACCCTAAATATATAATAGTGAATGCATAAATATACACATGTACACACATACACATGTACCCATAGACAATGTGATCAGAGACTAACTACATATGAATCCATATACAGGAATGGCCCCAGATTAAGTGCCATTATTCAATGGATAGTATCAAGGGGGCCCATAGGCAGGGAGAAAGAGAAAGAAAAAGCAACCAAGACAAGGGCATAACAGTGCATAAAATGAACTAAATGTAGAATAAAAAATAAAATATAATAAATAATATGATGAATAATAAAAACTGACGAAAAATATATTAAATAAAAACTTAGTAATGATGAAAACATGATCTTTATGAGGGAAATCCAGGAGCAGTGGCAAGGGAGGGATGGAGGGGAAGGGGGGAATAGTGGGATAGGAGGGAAAGGGTGGAAATGGGAAAAGAAGGGGAGGAAAGGAGGGAAGAAATGGGGGGGGGGAGTGGAGGGGGGGGAAGGGAAAGGAAAAGGGAAGGAAGGGGAGGAGGGATGGGAAATGAAACTGGCAGAAGAATATTCCTCCCTACAAAAGAGCGAGGAGAGTCAAAGAGGGCAAGAGATCAAACTAGTGTACTGACATCCAGACACTCATTGAGTCCACCAGGGGTAAGAGTCCCCAACTGGTGGATCCAATAAGTTTCCTGTCGGCATAGGATCTTAAACCGATCACCCTCTAGAGCACAAGGAGAAATGTGTTCAAGGCCCATAACGTTTATAGATCGTGGGTCCTGATTGTGTATAGATTTAAAGTGATGGGAAATACTATTAGAAATAGTTCCCTTTATAACACTTCTCCTAAGCTCCAGGAAGCGGGTGCAGAGAGGTCGTGTCGTGCGGCCAATATAACGTTGACCGCAACCACACTGGATGCAATACACTATGAAGGAACTCTGACAATTGATATAGTTTCTAACCTGGTAAATAATATCTCTATTGGGAGAACTGAACTCGGACCGGGTCTTCAAATGTCTATAAGTAGTGGATGCAGTGCCTTTATTATACATCAATACAGTTGTTTCTACTACTTGGCTGTGTGCTGTCTCTTCTTTCCGGATCCACCATCTGGTAATATATGCTATCTATGTGCATATGGGATAAGCATCAGTTTATTTCTTGTTTACAGTGTGCCTTCTGCCCTTGTTCGTATATATATATATATATATATATATATATATATATATCCATGGCTGGTCCAATTATTTCTCTACATTCCCTGTCACGTAAGTTCTAGTAAGAGGCAGACTGTGACAGCTATCATATGGGCTTTTCCCCCTCCCCATGCGGACTTCCTGAGTGACAGGAGTGGTGGTGACACGAGAGTTATCCTCTCTTCTTCAGGTCTAGCAATACTGATATACACAGGAATCTATGGCTAAAACAGTGTAGAGAAAAAAAAACAGATATGTGTAGAGGGAGAGAGGGGGTGGCCCGGTATTAAAGGGGTTACACCCCATTTGGTCATCCCCTGACCTCACCAGGGAGACAAGGGGTTAACTGGGCTGAGGTCCAGAAATGTGATTTAACCCCTGTTATGACATGTAAATGTGTATTCCCCTGTTCCCGTTTTATTATAACATCTGGTTTAATCAGTGTCTGCATCACACACACACTAGGATGCATTCGGGAGCACAAGGGTTAATAGTTGTTTAGTGATTATAGCCCTTTGTGTAATTTTCCCGCCTTTTCAGGCACCATTTTGCAGGGTCCCATAAGCCGCCATTGGAGCTCCATGGTTTTCAATGGTGAATCTTGCTGTTGGGTCCTGTTTCCTGAGAAGACCAGCAGATGGCGTCCGAGAGGAAGAGCGGCGGTTTCCCATTCTAAGTCAATGGGCCCATTGACTTCAATGGAGAATCCTCAAAAGAGCTTTCCAGGAACGAGTTGGCTGCCGTCCAAACCGCTTAACCGCAAAGCGGATACATTTTCAATAGGAGAGCTTTGATCACTTAACAAGTCAAGTTCAACGACAAGTGGCGTGGGAATAAACAGTTCTAGAGCACCTAGAAATAAAATTCTTTCTGCCCCTAGTTCCTAGACCTCCCCCCACTCGACCACAACCGGGTCCCCGTATCCTGGACCCCCGATAAGGGTCGAACCGAAAAGAGTGGGTCGCGCCATAGGTTCCAATGGCGGCGGCAGAAACGGCTCAGGAAAACGGCTAAGTGTCAAAAGCTGATATTTGGTAATCCATAGCTCCGGTTCCGCAGGGCCCAGAGGATCAGGGTTTGGGGTATCTGTAGTCACTGCTCCGGCATCGCTGCAGAACCATACTTGACCCTCTTGGACCAACCCGATGGAGTATGGACCCCCTTGAAAGTTCGGGACTTTCCCCATAGACTCCAATGGCGGCCAAACCCCATTGACCGGCTACGGCGGAAAAACCCCATTGACTTCAACGGCGGCGTCGCCCCGTTGAAAGTCTATGGCGGGGATTCCCATAGCCGCCGCCGCCGGCGGTTTGCCATTGAAAGTCTATGGCGGCGGAACCCGTTGTTTTCAATGGGGATTTAGTGAAAAAACGTGATTTAATTTACAGCGGAGATTTTTGTATTAAAATGTGAAACGGTTTTAAGTGTATTTGTGTATCTCCGGTTCCGAAGGTTGTAGCAAGTCGCAAATTGGACCATAGGGTGTCCCAGTTCCGGCATTGAGAACTGGGAAGTTTGGACCTGCTGGACCAAACGGAACCGGATATTTTAATATGTTTATGTTTTATCTTTCATACTGTGTTCCAAGGTATGGGTAAAACCCAGAGGAAATTCCTTTGCATACCAAGGTAGCATATGGCCAGAAAGGCGACCCAATGTCTAGGACTTAAGTATGGTTCAAAGGATTTTGTCACCTCCACTGTTTGCATGAGGGCGGAGATTACTCAAACCAGAGCAGTCTTCAAGTGTTCCATTTCACACCTCACAACAAAGCATATCCTGCCAGGAATCCAATCTGGTAGACTAGGATAGGGCACAAAAGGTTTATAAACTGCTGTTCACCTTTTATCCTTGGTCTTCTGATATCATCTGATTGTTACCTGATTGCGAGAGAATTGCTATGCTTCATACTTCTCATTCCCCAACCCCAAAGTAAGTGTACTTCTTGTCTGTTACTGTATTATTCGTGTGTTCACCTATCCAAAGGAATAAATATACTTTATTATATCTAAGCCTCGTTCAGTTCAACCCAGTGATTTGTGTAATCTTAATACCTGTGACAGGCTATCGTCACAATATGTACTGTAGATAAGGTAGGGTGTTAAAAGTGTTTGAAGTCAGGGGAGGGTGACAAGGAAAGGTGGGGAGCGGGAGGGATGCTAGGGTGGGGAGGAAAGAGAAGGTGTGGATAAGAATGGAGGCAAGAAGGATAATTACAAAGAATTTTGATAGGGTGTGAGAAAACCCATGTCCGCATTAAGTCCTTTGGTTTTGGTGTCAAAGAATCTTATCATTCTGAGTTCAAATGTTTTCCGTTCTTGGGTGCGTTTAAACAATCCATTGAGGATTTTGATTTTTAAATCATTTATGGAATGATCTGGTTGTGAGAAGTGATGTCCCACAGTTGAGCAGTATCTTCCTTCTTCGTGATGGAGTATGGAGTGTCTGTGCATATTCATTCTGAATTGTAGTTTTTACAAAACAGAGTAGGGGGAGCGAGGGATAAGTAAAAGTACAGATGGAACAGATATGGACGAGCAGTATACCACAGTTTGTATACCACAGTTAAAACCCAATGGGGGGTGAGGGGGGTTGGGATGGTGAACAAATAATCAAAAGACGTAAGCTGTATAGTAAATGCTTACACGGCCTTGTGCAAACACAATCCCAAGTTGGTATCTTTGTAGTAGATGGTACCCCTTCTGCAATGAAGTGCACATGCCAGTGTCTTTTAAGAATCTTTTTAATGTTCTCAGCTTCAATTGTTGTACCTGGTGACAAATGGCACTACAAAGTCCATATTGTCTTTCTTTTGTTTAGGTACCAGCAGTTGTTCATCACTAAGTTGTGAAGCTCTGGTTAGAGCGTTTTCAATAATCTCTGGCCTGTAGTGTCTCTCCTCAAACTTGGTTTTCAGAATACTGGCCTGCTCTTTAAATACCTCCATGTCGGAGCAATTCCGTCTAATGCGTCGGAATTGCCCATAGGGTATATTATTAAGCCATTTCTGATGATGACAACTGCTGTTTAGGAGAAAATTACTAGCATCAACTTCCTTGAAATAAGTTTTTGTTTTGATGTGGTTATCCTCTATATATATTGTTAAATCAATGAAGTTGATGCTATCAGGACTCCTCTCAGATGTAAAGACAAGGTTGACCTCGTTGTTATTTATGTGGTTCAAGAAGAGGTCTAGGTCTTCATCGTTTCCCTCCCAGATGATGAGCACATCGTCAATATATCTCTTCCACAGGACCAGGTTTGCTCCAAAAGGGTTGCCGGCCCAAATGTTCTTATCCTCCCAGTATGACATAAAAATATTGGCATAGCTCGGAGCAAATCTGGTCCCCATTGCGGTGCCGCATTTCTGTAAAAACATGTGCCCATCGAACCAGAACAGATTGTGTGTTAAGATGAATCTTATTCCATCTGTTAAGAATGTTTTCTGGTCTTGGGGGATTGTGTGGTCATTTTCAAGTGCAGATGCTACCGCTGCACATCCATCTGTGTGCCTTATTGAGGTATACAGAGATGTGACATCGCAGGTTACTAGCCTATAATTATCCTTCCACTGAACTGAGGACAAAACATTCAGAACCTGAAGTGTATCTCTTAGGTATGATTTCGCACTCGTGGCATATTTTTGCAGATAAAGGTCGACGTATTCTGAAAAGTTCTGCGTGAGGGACCCTATGCCCAAGATGATTGGTCTCCCGGGTGGTTTCTGTCTGTTTTTATGAATCTTGGGCAAGAAATAAAAAACCGGTCTGATTGGATCGGTCCTAAGTAAGTAATCAAACTCCTTCTCGCCCAAGATTCCTAAGTCCTTGGCTGCCCGCAGCATAGATGCCAATTCTTCTTTGTAGATGGTCGAGGGGTCATGCGCTGTGATTCTGTGTAGTAGTAACTAGTGTCCATTACGACTACTCCCCCTCCCTTATCCGCAGGTTTTATTGTGACACTTGTGTCATCGGTCTCATCTCATTTGAGCAAATGTCAGTAAGCCAACCTCACACTGATGAGACCCATCAAGGTTGAAACATGTCTGTGAGTGGGTTAACTGACTTTGCATCTCCCAAGTCCTTGCTTAAAAGCTGTGTTTAAAGCAGCATGCATTGACTAAGGGTTGCTCATGTAATGTGAGCATGAGATAAAAAGTGGCACTGTGTGCTCATTTGCATGTCATTTCCCAGAATCCCTTGCTGCAGTGGAAGTGCTGTTTGCTGGGTGATAATGGTGAAAGACAGGGTTGCAGACCTGTCTAAGACATGCAAATGAATATACAGGAATATTTACAGTTGCTTAATATATATATATATATGTATATATATATATATATGTATATATAATATATCATAACAAAAGTACCGTTGGTCTTGGAGTGATGGACCTTGAGCACACCTAATTCAGTCCTTGTGGGAGAGAGGGTACAGGTGCTTTCACGTAGGGAGACCACCTGGATCTTAATAGTTTGGCTCCAGGATATCTCAATGAAAATTTGGACACTAACTAGCACCATTGTGTAGTGTCCATCTTTTCTTGTTCTCTGGGTCTGCCTTTGTCATGATTCAATCTTTTAATAATTAATTAGGCTTACTATTATTACTCATTGTATGTGTTTTTCTTGTGGAACATACAATTTTTGTGTGTGCATATGTATCCAAGCCATGTATAGATCTCATTGTACAGTAGTTATGGTTTCTTTTCTATTCTCAAAACCATTTGTTATGTTATAGTTTAATAGCATTATTCAATTGTTTTATTGTTGGTTGATTTTATATATTTTTTTGTGTATATGGTATAATGATTTCTTTACTTTATATTGTTTTTGATTATGATGAGAACCTTTATATACAATTGCATTCTCTTGCAACATAGGGGAATATTTTTGATTCCTATTGGCCACATTGTGTATTGGCTACATGTTTATTGGCTACATTTTCTACCAATTATGCTTCACTGACCACTATATATGTGTGTCAGCTGCCACTCTTCAAGACATACCCCTGATGAAGTCAGCACCTAGTCTGACGAAACGCATAGGGTTTTGGTCATTCTAATCACCCATCAGCTGTTGAGGACTCCCTGCTAAGCATTCACTGTGGGACGGGAGACGGAGACCAGAGGAGACACAAAGTTGTGGTGTTTTATATCTTGGAGTACGGAGTTGAATAGATAAACATAACAGACATAGATACCCCAATGAATACACTCAAAATGATAAAGTAGGAATGATGATAATCGTAAAAACTAATTGATATATATATGTAGAGGTATCAGTACCGTGTTAGCCGAGCTTCAATAATCAAAAAATAAATAGATGATACCGTTCTGTGGCTAACGAAATGCTTTTATTTGTGCGAGCTTTCGAGATACACTGATCTCTTCTTCCGGCGATGTTACAATGAATGAAGCAAGCAAAAGCTATAGTATAGCTTTTGCTTGCTTCATTCATTGTAACATCGCCGGAAGAAGAGATCAGTGTATCTCGAAAGCTCGCACAAATAAAAGCATTTCGTTAGCCACAGAACGGTATCATCTATTTATTTTTTGATTATTGATATATAGATATATTGATATATATCTATATATATTGATATATATCTATATATTGATATATATCTATATATTGATATATATATATATATATAGATATTGATATATATAGATATAGATATAGATATAGATATAGATATATATATATATATATATATATTTCACAGTCAGTCATGTGAAAAAGAAAATACACACTCTTTGAATTCCATGGTTTTACATATCAGGACATAATCACAATCACCTGTTCCTTAGCAGGTCTTAAAATTAGGTAAATACAACCTCAGATGAACAACACATGACATTACACTGTGTCATGATTTATTTAACAAAAATAAAGCCAAAATGGAGAAGCCGTGTGAAAAACTAAGCACCTTATGATTCAATAGCTTGTAGAACCACCTTTAGCAGAAATAACTTGAAGTAATCGTTTTCTGTATGACTTTATCAGTGTCTCACATCGTTGTGGAGGAATTTTGGCCCACTCTTCTTTACAACGTTGCTTCAGTTCATTGAGGTTTGTGGGCATTTGCTTATGCACAGCTCTCTTAAGGTTCAGCCACAGCATTTCAATAGGGTTGAGGTCTGGACTTTGACTGGGCCATTGCAACACCTTGATTCTTTTCTTTATCAGCTATTCTGTTGTAGATTTGCTGGTGTGCTTGGGATCACTGTCCTGTTGCATGACCCAATTTCGGCCAAGCTTTAGCTATCAGACAGATGCCTCACATTTGACTCTAGAATACTTTGGTATACAGAGGAGTTCATGGTCAAGTCAATGGCTGCAAGGTTCCCAGGTCCTGTGGCTGCAAAACAAGCCCAAATCATCACCCCTCCACCACTGTGCTTGACAGTTGGTATGAGGTGTTTGTGCTGATATACTGTGTTTGGGTTTCGCCAAACGTGATGCTGTGCATTATGTTCAAACATCTCCACTTTGGTCTCGTCTGTCCAAAGGACAATTTTTTCCAGAAGTCTTGTGGTTTGTTCAGATGCAACTTTGCAAACCTAATCCGTGCTGCCATGTTCTTTTTAGAGAGAAGAGGCTTTCTCCTGGCAACCCTTCCAAACAAACCATACTTGCTCAGTCTTTTTCTAATTGTACTGTCATGAACTTTAACATTTAACATGCTAACTGAGGCCTGTAGAGTCTGAGATGTAACTCTTGGGTTTTTTGCAATTTCTCTGAGCATTGTACGGTCTGACCTTGGGGTGAATGTGCTGGGACGTCCACTCCTGGGAAGATTGGCAACTGTCTTGAATGTTTTCCACTTTTGAATAATCTTTCTCACTGTAGAATGAAGGACTTTAAATTGTTTGGAAATGACCTTATAACCCTTCCCAGATTGATGGGCAGCAACAAATGCTTTTCTAAGATCATTTCTGGTGTCTTTCCTCCTTGGCATTGTGTTAATACACACCTGAAAGCTCCAGACCAGCAAACTGCTAACATTTCAGCTTTTATAGAGGTGGTCACACTTGCTGATAATCAATTAATCAAGGGCATTTGATTAGCAGCACCTGTCTGCTACTTAGCATCTTAATTCCTCTGGAAGCAGTAATGGTGTACTTAGTTTTTCACACATAGCTTCTCCATTTTGGCTTTATGTTTAAATAAATCATGACGGTGTAATGTGTCATGTGTTGTTGTTCAACTGAGGTTGTATTTACCTAATTTTAAGACCTGCTAAGGAACAGATGATTGTTGTTATGTCCTGATATGTAAAAACATAGAATTCAAAGAGGGTGTACTTTCTTTTTCACACAACTGTATATAATGTCTCTATTATGTCTGTTGAGTTAGAATGTGATAATGCCGGTAATGACGTTGTAAAGTCCCTGTAATCCACAGCAGAGAGGGGAAGAGGGATGAGATAGAGGTAAGTGGCCCGTAAATACAGAAGCATATTTGCCCCTGCAATAACAAGGTCACTGACAACTAGTTCAACAGATACAGTAAGCACTAAAAAAGTAGTCTCTACACTCACGTTTTAAAAGTCTACTGGATAGGACACAGGCAACAACACCTTCAGAGTGATGGTCTCGGGAGCGGTAATCCTGTCAGACATTGTCACTGACAATTGTCACTGTCAGTGACATGCAGCTTGAGCCGAACCGGAATATGAGTGAAGCTAAGCGAAATGCAGCAAGCCGGCGTGCTCCGTGGTACAGCAATCAGCAGATAGGGATTCCACAAGGTGAGAAACTGGTGCACAGCCAAAATAAGCAAGAGCTGGACTATGTGACCATAGAAATAAGTTTATCGATTAAAAAAGCATAATGGTAGAGTCCTGGCGGATCCTCTAACGCATTGCACGCATCAAGCGCATTGTCAGAGAGTCACTCAACAACAAACCTGCATTTCTTTTGCTATGCTAATCTACCTCTGGCTGCCTTTTGTCCTGTATGCATTCCAGATCACAGCAAAAACACAAAATGCATTGTAGTTTTAAAACACAGCAAAACTAACATTTGGTCCCTAGAGCTTGTGGACCTAAAATGTGGGGTCTGTGAACTGGGCTCTAAAACCTGCTCTAATACACCAGCTCTAAGACCTTGCTGGCAGCCAATACAGGTTAACCTTGTTTGCCTAGAAAAAATATATAGACCATTCGCAGCTCTAAAGACGCCTTGAATACCGGCAAACAAGGAGGGGATTTGTAACTGTGTATAGCAATGTATGAAATACTGAGTGGCGTGTTATCAGCAGCCTTCACGTGCAGGGGTACAGTATATGGTATCAAGAAACAGCTGATGATTGTGTGACGATGCATATGGACTTCAGTGGAAACTAATGGAGCTGGCATGCTCTGTAAAAACTGCTGGCAGGAATAACCACCCAAGGGGTAAATAAATAATAAATAATATATGTGACACTTCAGAACTACTACTCATTGTTTAGGGTTTATTAGCTATATCTAGACATTAATATGTCAGTATTGCTGTGGATGTGTTAGATTCGTTATGAATTTTTTTATCTATAATAATATATTAGCACTTCACAATACAAACATCACAAATTGTACCATTTTATGAGCTCAGACACCTAGCACTCCAACAATAAATCTATACAAACATTATATCATTGTTTGGTTCGAATACAACTCACCGGGCATTTTCTGTATTTTTTAATATTCTTTATCAGTATTTTTTTGTAAAAGTTTTTTTTTTACCTTTATCAAAGATAAGGTTGTTCAAAACCACCCACAGTTCTCAACTTTACTGGCATCACATTTTGTAGGGGCTATTTGATACATCAATAATCCCAGATGGATCTCACACCGTAAAAACAACCAATTGATGAATCTAAATTAGACTCTCCATTTGCATTTACTGTAATTGCTTTGATATCTCAGCGTGACACAAAAAAGCTAACTCTGTCTTTGATACCAATCATGACCTCCTTTGTGAAGATTCACAGGATTTGAAAAAGTACTTTTTTCATTTGGAAAAATTAATATCTAATGACTTAAAAATCTGGTGGGAAATAACAACAGAAAATTATCAGAAAAGCAAACACATTCCGAGGGGGCTGCAAATGACAAAAGCACATACCTTTGGAATCGAAAATAAAGAGTTTGAAGCACAACGGAGTCAGATTCTGGACAATTGTTCCTTCAAACTGGTATTAAAATGACAACTAATGAGTATAATTTACTCACTAAATTGCTGCTGACACTAATTTAATTGACCTGCCATGTTAACATGTTATTATAAATCAGAAATGTAACCCGATTGCTGTCAGTCAGGCCTGCCCATTTGGCAGTAAAGGGGTTAACATTTGTAGTTGTAACCCATCAACCGATTGGAAAAAAATGCAATTGTGCATTGTTTATATCTTTCCAAAATGTTCTTAGGACAAAACAAAGGAAAGTAAAACACTCAATCCCCCACCATTAAAGTCTATATTTACCAAGCAGTGGGCCTAATCACATATTTAGACTAAGAATTTCGGGGCCAGGTCCCCCTATGCCTTATGAAAACATTCACGAATATATTCTCCTAGGTGGTACAGCAACCATTAACATCCCCAATGTTAATAAGTCCACATAACATCCCCAATGTAAATAAGACCGCATAACATCCCCAATGTTAATAATAAGTCTGCATAATATACCCAATGTTAAGAATACGTCTGCATAACATTATAAGGAATTATAAGGAATGTAACAAAAATTGCAAAAGGGCAATCAAAGAAAAAAGGATTGCAATAGAAAGTAAGGTCAACCCTAAAAAGTTATTTAAGTAACTTAATAACAAAAAAATGAGAAAAGAAAATATAGGCCCTTTCAGTGTGAGATGGGTAGGCAGATTATTGGAGATAAGGAAAAAGCAGAGGTATTAAACAAATTCTTTGCCTCTGTGTTTACCAGGGAAGAATCAAGTTCAATAGTAGTGCCGCAGGAGGAAGCCACAACCTCCATATTAATGAACAATTGGTTAACTGAGGAAGAAGTTCATATGCGACTTGAGAAAATTAAAGTAAATAAGGCACCTTGTCCCGATGGCATACATCCAAGAGTTCTCAAGGAGTTGAGCTCATTAATAGCCAAACCATTATATTTAATATTCAAGGACTCCATTTCCACAGGCTCAGTACCACACGATTGGCGTAAAGCAGATGTGGTGCCTATATTTAAAAAGGGAGCTATATCACAACCGGGAAATTATAGACCTGTAAGCCTGACTTCAATACTGGGGAAACTACTTGAAGGTTTAATACGGGATAATATTCAGGAATACCTAATGGAAACAAAATTATTAGTAATAGTCAGCATGGATTTATGAAGGATAGATCTTGCCAAGCTAACCTTATTTGTTTCTTTGAGGAAGTAAGTAGGAATCTAGACCAGGATAATGCTGTTGATGTGGTCTACTTAGATTTTGCAAAGGCTTTTGATACGGTTTCACACAAGAGGTTGGTGTATAAAATAAAGAAAATTGGACTCAGTAATAATATATGCACCTGGATTGAAAACTGGTTAAAGGACAGACAACAGAGGGTTGTCATAAATGGAACTTTTTCAGGTTGGGCTAAAGTCGTGAGTGGAGTACCTCAGGAATTGGTACTGGGACTCCAGCTTTTTAACTTGTTTATTAATGACCTTGAGGTTGGGATCGAGAGCAAAGTCTCCATCTTTGCTGATGATACTAAATTGTGATATATTGGGGGAATCCTTGATGGAGAAGGATTTAGGACTGCTTGTAGACAGCAGGCTTAGCCCAAAGTCATGCAGTAGCTGCAAAGGCAAACAAGATCTCATCTTGCATCAAACGGGCAATGGATTTAAGGGAAGTAAACATAATTATGCCCCTTTACAAAAGCATTAGTAAGACCACACCTTGAATATGGAGTACAATTTTGGGCACCAATCATAAGAAAAGACATTATGGAACTAGAGAGAGTGCAGAGAAAGAGCCACCAAATTAATAAAGGGGGTGGACATTCTAACTTATGAGGAGAGGCTAGATAAATTAGATTTATTTACATAAGAAAAGAGGCGTCTAAGAGGGGATATGATAACTATATACAAATATATTCCGGGACAACACAAGGAGCTTTCAAAAGAACTATTCATCCCATGGGCAGTACAAAGGACTCTGGGCCATCCCTTAAGGTTAGAGGAAAGGAGATTTCACCAGCAACAAACTTATTGCCTTGCGCCCCCCTGCCGGCTCTCCCCTCCTTCTTGCTCCCCCCTTACCTGGTCTGAAGCATCAAATGACGCTGCGGGGTCATGTGACATTGCCGAAGCCGACTGAATCACAGCAAGTTATGTTGCAGAGGCCTTGCGCGGTCCCCAGGCAACTAAAAAATAAAATAAAAAATGCCTTGGGGAAGAGCACAGGGCTTCTGCAACCGCCGCGCCCCCCCTCCCCCAAACCATCTCATCCCCCAAGTTCTAGTTCTTTTAAAAAAATATCCATTTATTGCACAAGAATCAGGACAAACAGCATGCCATTCTTTATAGGGGGGAAGATGTATGTGTGTGTGCACGTAAGGCCTGGGACCCGCTGCGCCCGGCGGCGCGGGCGGCCGCACGAGCGTTCCCCACCAGCAGGGGAATCCTCCCGAGCCGGTCCCAGTCCCCCCTCACAGCACCGCTCACTACACGCTGTGACGCGTCAGCCGCTAGGGGATTCAAGAGAATTGTAATCCCAAGCGTCGACGCGTCACGTGGTGTGGCTGTGAGCCAATGAGGAGGGAGGCTTCGGGAGGAGGGGAGGCTTCGGGGAGCGGGGAGGAGAGTGTGGAGGGAAAGGAGCGTGAGTGCCTGCCTGTGTGTGTGTGTGCATGAGTGTGTGTGTGTGTCTGAGTGTCAGCGTGTGAGTAGGGCAGCCCACAGCAGCTCCCTCCTGCAGCCTGGGAGCCCGAGCCCGTGGAGTGGGGGTAGCGGGTCCCTTCGCTTAAACCACGCCCCCCTCCGCTTAAACCACGCCCCTCCCTCCCACTCCAACCCCGGCTCCCTACAGACCGCATATCGCGGTCTGTGTCTGTCAGTGCCCCGCCTGTCTGCAGTGCGGGCGCGCTGACTGAGGGAGCGGGGCCTTAGCCTAAGAAAAGACTAGAATGGTCTACTTATCCGCACCAGCCAAAATGAATACAAACTGAAGGTTGTTTATTGACCCATAACACACAGGAGCCCAACATTTTTTTCCGATCTCCAGAACTAGGTGGATGCTATCCTCCCGCATCCCATCCCCTATTTTAAGCCCTGGTGTTTATGTAGGTAAACATCACCTAATGCATCAAATAAAACAAAATTCCATTGAGGTCAACAGAATTTTTTTCTTTGATATAAATTCCACATCCCTTTTGCCTAATACGTTATTTCCTCTGGAAGTATCAAAATAGGAGACAGGGTAAGTTTCATGACACACATTATACAGGGATGGATCATATTCTGTATAAATGTGCATAATTTCTTTCACATTTTAATAGTATCCAAAAATTGCCAGATCTGTGCTGGCATAAATATCCTCAGCTAATGTTTTCAATGTCAGAAACTAGTTGACACAAATGCAAGCAGGTTATGGCAGTGCATTAAAAATAAATAAATATACCACTCACTATAACTTTCTGAGCCTATACTGTAGATACGAATAGATGTGTGAAACAGTTCCAACTGCATTTGGTGAATTTTTCGCAAATTTCAAGGGAACACACCTTAGGTACCTAGGAAATAAGTATATTAGAAGGTCCCTTTGGGGACTGAAGCATTGAGCTCCTGTTTGTTATGGGTCAATAAACACCCATTATTTTGCATTAATTTTGTCTGGTGCAGATAAGTAGACCATTCTAGTCTTTTCTACAAGTTCGATATTTTTTTTCAATCTAACACAGAAACCTCTGTAGGATACTTAATACTGAGTGTGCGGCCATTTCCTAAATGTATATATAACGGGTATTCCCCCTACCTCAATCACAGATATAGTGTACTGCTGCGGCACAGTTTATTCGAGCATTTGCCCGTTCTGTGCCGCAGCAGTAGCCTGGCGCGCGCCCGAGTGTGACGGGCGCACGCCGAAGCAGCGGAAGAGCGCCCTCCGATCGGGGCGCTCTCCCTACCGCTGCCGGGTCCGCCGGGTCCCCCGGAACCCCCTGCCGCTGTCCCGCGATCGCGGGACACCAGGGCTCCCTCGGGGAGCCCCTGGACACGCGAGCAGCGGGCGCACGCTCCCGATGACGCGTGACCGCGCGTCTATGACGCGCGGCACGCCGAGGGGCGGCCACTAGCAAGCCGGGAGATTTCCCGGCTTGCGGTACCGACCACACTTCAATAAAGTGTGTCGGTAGTGTATGTGAGGGGGAACCTAGGTGTTACCAGGTATGGTGCAGTATACCTGTCAGGCTCACAGGAGGTCTGAGCCTCCGCTAGTGAGAGCCTTGGGTGATTCTCTGGAACGTTTCTTCGGTCAGCGCCTCCACCTGTGTAGGGTTCTAGGAATGTAGAAGATGGCCTACACAGGACCCACATACACAATAAGTATATACACCGAGATATATATAACCAGTTTACTGTATTTGCAGAATAACAACCAAAACACCTTACACGTGCATTAACCATAGGACATCAACTTCAATAACTGTACCACTATGTACCAAAGTCCCAAATGTCATTCACCCCCACTAGGAGTGTACCTTGCACCCACCACCGTGTACCTCCACACCGTGTCCACAGTCTAACCCCTTTGTCCCATGGTCAGCAATGCCACTAGGTGAGAATATATAAGATGATTTGTTGGTGCACTTATGAAAGTACCTGCCGAGTGCTCCTGCACTCGGGCCTGCAAGAAACTTCAAAAATGATCCGCCGCTTGGTGATCCCGTCTGCGATCCGGCCCTTCCTTGCACGAGGGTCCACCAGAGGCGATCCCACCCTGGAGATAGTCTTTGTCACTTTGGGGCATAGGCTTGAGCCCAAGCCTCTTCTCGGGGAGCGCAGTGTCCGCTGTGTCCCTAACTGACACTGGCACTAATGGGGCAAGGTCCCTAACCTAGGGCCTGTCCCTGTAGCAACACAAACTGTAAGGGGCTCAGGACCTAACTCGGGCCTAGGGGGCTGCTGGCCTAATGCAGTGGGTCACAGACCCCTGCACTCACCTCCTTCCCCTAGCTCTTCCTGGTCCTGACTGATCTGTGTCCCGCGCGCGCGAAATGTATCAAAACCCTGCAAGCAGGGAGCTCCTCCAGCCCTATTGGCTCCCTGGCGTCATGGGGGCGCTCCTAAGGCTCATGGGACTTGTAGTCCCGTTCAAGAGCCTTCCCTGGTAGGCTAGGGTTCGCGCGCTTACCACTGCGCATACGCAACGCCTCATGGCCGCCGGAGCTCACTGCGCATGCGTGAACTCGCGCAAGATGGCGGCGCCCTGCTCGGGAGCCGCAGGGACCTCCGAAGCGCCGGAACACTCCCTGCTCGGGACACAACTTCCACAACTATATACAGAAGTTATATAATAAAAATGCATCTCAACACAAATACAACTTAGCACATCAAATGACTTTAAACGATATTGCACAGTTCTGCGAACATCACAATTACAGACTGTATTTTGCTACGAGACCACTGCTGAGCCTCATAGTGGGGTGCCCCAACTTTATCATAGGTTACCCGATTTGGATGGTACCTTACTCTTTGGCTCCTTCGGAGCTGTTCTTCAGCAACTCCCTCGGGGGAGTAATAAGTACAGTCCTGAGGCTCAGCCTCTTCCCTTGAGGGGAGAAATGTCTCTGAACAGTCTCTGTTTGGCACAAAGCACGGACTTTGTGGATCCAAAGGCTGGCCTTCTGGAGCCACCATAGTAGGCGTTGGCCTACGGGGCCCTTTACCCGTAGCTCCTCCGGGAGATGCCCCTCCAATGAGAAGATCCCTTTGAGAGGGTCCTTCCATAGGATCCTCAGGAGTTTCATTGTTGGTTTGATCACGTACAGTCTCTTGACCAATCTCTGAGGAATCGGACTCACCGTTCAGTGGTGTGGCCAGTATTTCTGCTTCCTCATCTCCCACTTGTGAAATGGGAAGATGATTACGGTGCCCTACCTTTATCCGACCTTCAGGGTCTTTGATTCGATAGACTGGGAGGCCAGGCATCTGGGATTCTACCTCATATACACCGTCTCTCCATCGGTCAGCCAATTTATGTTTTCCTGGGACTCCCAGATTGCAAAGCAACACAGCGTCTCCAGGACAAAGCTCCCGATATTTGACCTTATGGTCGTATCGCCTTTTATTGTCGGCATTCAGCTTAGCTGTAGACTTCTCAGCCTGTTGGTAAGCCTGTTGCAAGCTGTCTTTAAGTCTTTGTACGTATTTGAAATGGGTAGCATTGTGTATCCCATCCGTCGAGACTCGAAGACGTACATCTACTGGCAGTCTCGCCTCTCGTCCAAACATGAGTAAGTATGGGGAGAATCCAGTTGACTCACGGCGGGTACAATTGTACGCGTGAACCAGGGCCTCCACGTGTCGACTCCATTCAGTTTTCTGAGCACCCTTTACAGTTCCGAGCATGTCCAGTAGGGTCCGATTAAATCATTCTGGCAAAGCATCTTCTTCGGGATGGTACGGGGTCGTCCAGGATTTTGCAATGTTCAGCATTCTGAGCAATTCTCGGATCAGAGCGCTCTCAAAACCTCGACCTTGGTCTGAGTGAAGTCGGTTTGGAAGACCGTAGTGAACGAAGTACTTCACCCATAGTACTTTTGCCACTGTGATAGCTTTCTGGTCTTTAGTGGGGAAGGCCTGGGCATACCGGGTGTAATGGTCCGTGATGACCAGCACGTTGCATATTCCTCGGCTATCAGGCTCAATGCACAGAAAGTCCATACACACAAGGTCCATTGGACCAGAACTTTTCAGATGGCCCATGGGCGCTGCTCTGGTAGGCAGCGTCTTGCGTTGTATATACCGAGAACAACGGCGACAGTGGTGTTCTATGGCTTCTCGCATCTTGGGCCAGAAAAAGCGGTCTCGGACCAACCCAAATGTCTTCACCACACCGAGATGTCCATGTTCATCATGTAGGGACTTAAACACCATGTATTGCAAGTTCCTAGGTAGAACTAGTTGTCGTCTATCCGGGTGGTTGTGGTATTGCACCTCCCGATAGAGTAAGCAGTTATCAAATTCAAATTTGTCCGAGTCCCGCATGAGCAAAGCCACCAAGTCTCTGGGAGCATGCTTCAGGAGGGCTGGGTTCTTTTGTTCAACGGCTTGCCGAATAATACTAATCACGGGATCTTGTATTTGGTAGTCTACCTGATCCATCCACCGTATTACTTTGTCATGCGTTATGTTCATCCCCTTTGGATCGCAGCAGGCGGCTGGGATAGCCTGCGACTGGCATCCTAAGGAGTCGGCAACCCGTAATTCTGAGAAAGCCACTTGATCGTAGATGATGGCGGTGGTGCTACACATAGCTCGCACCCCTGGTCCTGGGATTTCCTCCCACTCATCATCATCTGGAGTAGCACTTGGTCCTGGTCGTCGGGATAGAGCATCAGCTCCGACGTTCAAAGGCCCCGGCTTGTATTTCAGAGAGAATTAGTAATTGTTTAAGGCTGCCAGCCATCGATGACCTGATGCATCCAATTTGGCGGAGATCTGAATGTACTTGCCGGTGTTCAGTTGGAGTATCTCTAGTTGAACCCTTACAATCCCATCGATGGTGTAATCCTCGTTACTTAACCCCCTCACCTTCATATGTTCCGCCGACCGCAAGGGGCAGTGTTGGAGGTGTTGCTCGTAGAATTTTTGGTATATTATGGTCACCTGGGACCCGGTATCCAATAGGGCAGAGGCATAGATCCCTTCTAGTACGACACGCACTATAGCAGATGGGCCTACCTGACTGTAAGCATCCCATGGTGAGGCTCCATCGTTGGGGCTTGGTTCAGGAGAGATTTCGGAGGATTCAGGAGACTCCGGGGAGGTCTCAGTTGTCTGTACTTTGGCAATCTGTAAGCGGCAGATCATTGACCTAGCAGAGCTTCCCTTACTTGGAGGTTTTATTTCTGGGTCGTCTTTCTCGGGGCATTCCCTGGAGAAATGGCCCTTCTGTCCGCAGCCATAGCATACAACCTCCGGGAGGTCGAATCGTCCTTTGTACATGGGTGACGGTCTCTCGAAGGTATGGCTCTTCCCGGCAGGTGATTGGTGTGTCACCTCCTCCTCCCTGTTGGAAGATTTCTTACCCTTTGGGGTTGAGGTGACAGGGGCGTTACTCTTGATGGGTTCCTGGATCTTTTTGGAGTCATGAAAATGTAGCTGCACCTCATGTCTTCTGATATGACGCAGCAATTCCATGTACCTAGGTGGTACAGCAGTGCTCGGGGCGGCCCACATCACTATAGCTATGGGGTGGCTAGGCAACGAACCATTTAGTAGCTGTTTGAGTCGATTCCGGTCCACTTCTGCGACTGAAACAATGTTTTTGGACAGGAGGTTCCCCAACGACAGCTGTATTTTGCAGACGAAGGCAGATAAATCCTCTCCTTTTTGGCGAAGAGCCTTGAACTGTGCCATCAGCTCATCCTTGTCGTCTTCTCCCGTATAGGACTGGGTGAGCATTTCCACCAGCTCCTGTGCCGTAACTTCTCCTTCCACTTCACGATGCGTCCGTACCAGTTGGGAGGCTGGAGCTCTGAGACACTCGACCAATCTCTGTCTTTTGCTGGCTTCGGAGCACGACCACTCCGCTATTACTTGGAGGGTATGTTCCCGCCATGTCTCGATCCCTTCTTCTCCTGAAGGCGTCGGTAGAATTCCAGAAAAGACTTTCAGCTTCCGGTAGTTCTGTGTTTGAGACGAGATGGTTATAGCTTCCACTAGTTGGGGTACAGTCATATTCAAAGATAGGCCTCCACTTAGGGGCTGACTACTAGCTCCATACCCGACGCTGGACATGGGTGGGAGACTTTTTGACAGTCTGCCAGGCGCGGGCGAGAGGAATGAACTCCCAGCCCATCTGTGGCTCCTCCTAACGCACTCGGGTGAAGGAGACCTTGGGGGGTCCTACCCCGTGAGGAGAACTGGTCACCCGGTGGGTAGTGGATGGCCAAGTACTGGGGGACGGTTCATCGGGGGCCTGTGCGTCAAGATATATCATGAGGCAGTCCTCGGCAGAGGGCTCTGGTAGGTTTAATACATGGGGAACAGTCTCTGAGCATGTCACGTTCGGTGGCCAGGAGGTAGGTGGTCCCCCGGCCGTTAGCATCAAGTTTAAAGTCTACCACCCGGGCGGTGGCCAGTCCCGGACAATTTCTTACTTGTCTGCCCACTGCATATAAGTCTGTGTCATTGGATACTCCTGCCACTGCAACCACGCGCCTTGGGGACATGCAGCGAGCTAAGGCCCAGTCATTTACCTCTTGCTTGGATGGCACGGACATGATGGACAATTAGATGAACAATTTGACACAAAATAGAATAGGGCACCCCAGGTCTGATCTCAGCAGCGCCTCCAAATGTAACGGGTATTCCCCCTACCTCAATCACAGATATAGTGTATGTGAGGGGGAACCTAGGTGTTACCAGGTGTGGTGCAGTATACCTGTCAGGCTCACAGGAGGTCTGAGCCTCCACTAGTGAGAGCCTGGGGTGATTCTCTGGAACGTTTCTTCGGTCAGCGCCTCCACCTGTGTAGGTTTCTAGGAATGTAGAAGATGGCCTACACAGGACCCACATACACAATAAGTATATACACCGAGATATATATAACCAGTTTACTGTATTTGCAGAATAACAACCAAAACACCTTACACGTGCATTAACCATAGGACATCAACTTCAATAACTGTACCACTATGTACCAAAGTCCCAAATGTCATTCACCCCCACTAGGAGTGTACCTTGCACCCACCACTGTACCCCCACACCGTGTCCGCAGTCTAACCCCTTTGTCCCGTGGTCAGCGCTGCCACTATGTGAGAATATATAAGGTGATTTGTTGGTGCACTTATGAAGGTACCTGCCGAGTGCTCTTGCACTCGGGCCTGCAAGAAACTTCAAAAAGGATCCGCCGCTTGGTGATCCCGTCTGCGATCCGGCCCTTCCTTGCATGAGGGTTGCCAGGGGCGATTCCACCCTGGAGATAAGTCTTTGTCACTTTGGGGCATAGGCTTGAGCCCAAGCCTCTTCTCAGGGAGCGCAGCGTCCTCTGTGTCCCTAACTGACACTAATGGGGCAAGGTCCCTAACCTAGGGCCTGTCCCTGTAGCAACACAAACTGTAAGGGGCTCAGGATCTAACTTGGGCCCAGGGGGCTGCTGGCCTAATGCAGTGGGTCACAGACCCCTGCACTCACCTCCTTCCCCTAGCTCTTCCTGGTCCTGACTGATCTGTGTCCCGCGCGCGCGAAATGTATCAAAACCCTGCAAGCAGGGAGCTCCTCCAGCCCTATTGGCTCCCTGGCGTCATGGGGGCGCTCCTAAGGCTCATGGGACTTGTAGTCCCGTTCAAGAGCCTTCCCTGGTAGGCTAGGGTTCGCGCGCTTACCACTCTGCATGCGCAACGCCTCAGGGCCGCCGGAGCTCACTGCGCATGCGCGAACTCGCGCAAGATGGCGGCGCCCTGCTCGCGAGCCGCCGGGGACCTTCGAAGCGCCGGAACACTCCCTGCTTGGCCCCCACCTTCCAGAAGTGCCGGCGGGTCTGTCGCTGACTCCCGGCAGCGGAGGTAAGGAGGGGGGGGGGGGGGTCACGGAGCAGAGGGGGGACCTGGCTACATCTATATATATCATTAATACAAACAAACCTGTGTAACAAAAACTAGACTGTTTAAATGCTTTTCAGCATCATAAGTTGTCTCCGAACAGCATTGCTTTATAAATATAAGATCCACCAAAAATAGAGCGCTATCGCTAAGACTATCGAACTTTATTAGAAATGATCAAAAGCATTACAGGTGGTCCTCGCTATCCATCGGTCCATTATCCATTGAACGGATTATCCAACGTGTCATGATGCATGCCACCAAACGCATTATCAGACGGAACGGATTATCCACGGCGGACGTTTTGAGGAACAGATTCCGGCAGATAACCAAAGACCACCTGTATTATTGCTTCCGTGACAAATGTGAGCTGTTGAAGAACCCCTCCCCCGAAAGATATTTAAAATAAATGACTTTACTTCTGTTTCCAGCGTCAAACTTCATCTTGAACAGTTATTATTTTTTGTTTGCCTTCCTCTGGATCTATATACGGTAAATACAAGTATAGAAGTATCTATCGTCTAACTTTAAGATAAGTTGAAAAATGTCCAACAAGTTCAACTTCGTAACTATGGACTTGAATCTGTATGGTCTGTAGAGGAGCTTTCATTTGGGTTTTATATCCCTTCTAACATTGTCAGGCTACAATAAAGTGCAGTTTGCCCTTATGTAGAGGGATTCACTAAAGATCTCTTCTGGGGAAAGATGTTCAGATCATTGACTATAAAAACGTTTGCCTCACGGGACCTTCTGGCAGGAAAAAGAGACACACATACTGTACAGTCTGCTGATTCATATACATAGAAGATGTACAAGCCTGATTGCCTTCCATTGGGTGGGATGAATAGGGGCATTCATTTACTGCAGTAAACAAAATGCCAGGAGGATTTTTCTTTATTCCACTTCATTTTTACGCATCTGAAAAATACATTTCAAGGTGCAATACTAACTCATTTTGTCTCAAAAGTACATTTCTTTTTCTCATCTCCATTATGTGGTCAAAAATTAAATCATCCAACAATAATCTACTTTGGCAAAATACTAATGTACAATTTTCTTATCACTTCTATTGCTTAACCAATTCTTTTTGTGTGTATAGAGCTAAAGAAAGTGTGTATTGGTGATTTTCTTCTGCACACCATCAGTGCTGCTCAGTTAGGCTTCTGGGTACACATTTGACGAGCCAAACGATCACATTTAATCAATAATAAATGTTAAGAACCATACAGAACGTATTAGCATGCTTGCCTATTGTAAATACGTTTAGCAATAAATGTAACACAATATTAATTTACTGCCAGTGTCCCGCAACATATTGCTTGTTCAGTAAATTTTAGGACCAAACTAAAGCAGCGACATGTTCAGTATGTTAAATATAGCTGATGCCCACCTACAGCATCTATCTATATATAGGCAAGGTATTTTAACTTTAAATGTTTTTATAGTAAACAAATGATTGAGTGTTTTTACTATAATTATCTAAACTCTTGGTAATAAGACTGTCAATACTTTTTATCTACGGGTAAGTTATATTCTTTTGTTCTTTAGGAAGTAATTATGATGCCATTAGCCAAAGACAAACATATCCTACCTTTAAGAGGGACTGACGCTTTAAACAGATGTAGTCCATGTCCTTAGCCAGTCATTAACAAACTATCACAGTTTAAACCGAGAACACTCATGATTCAACAATACAGGCAAAAAGGTAGTAAAATATCATAATGGGCGTGTCAATTTTTAGCGCAAGATGCTGGCTATTTGTGAGGCTCTTTAACAGGGCCGGCCTTGGGCTTTGCGGGGTTCAAGACGGCACACTGGATGCAAGGATTCCTTGTTAAAAAAAAAAAAAAGTTAAGGGCCCTCCTTTGGCAGCATTGCGCCAGCATGTGATGTCATGTTGCCACGGCATTGTGGCGTCATTTGATGTCGATCAACATGGCAACGTGATGCTACAAGAGGCGACCCACTCCGCTAAAGGCAGCTAAAGACGCCTCTCACAAAGGAACACATACCTCTACCTAATCAATGAGAATTCGTCCTACCTGTCCGCCAGGATCCATGTCACCCGACCGGAGGGGTTAGCTGGTGGAGGGAGAGCAGGACGCCCCATCCGAGGGAGAGGTGAGAGGGCAGGGCCCACTAACTAGGTAATTAAATACTTCTACTAATATTATAAGAATTGAATTGTGCAGAAGAGACATTTCAACACATCACTCATTTATTGCACAAGTAAAAAATAAAAAAAAAATACAAATTGCCATACTGATGAAAAAGTAACAAAAATTAAATTTATTTCTGCTTGCAGTTGTGCGCTGGTTGAGAAACAAATTCACAAACCAAAATTTATAGAATATAGATTTTTTTAATTTTTATAAATAACTTATCTGTTACAAAGACTGTTTACCCAGCTAAATCACAAAACCATCTATTCAAGATATCCAAATTAGGTTTTATTAATAAAACAGGTAAAAATTGATTTGTCAATCTTCCCAGAAAACTGCAGATGAAGCTGAAAACATGGTCTTTTTAACAAAAAGTATTGATTGTAAGTGCCTTGGATCTGCTGCTTAACCCCATTTGAGCTGGAAAGACCTATAACACAATCTCGAACACTTAAAAGGTTAATTACTGTGGACTGTATTTTGTAACGCTATAATGAAAAGCCTTGAAAACAAAGACTCGTCACGTTTTTCTAGATCACCGGTACAAAACAACCTTGAAAACCATGATTGGCTTTGAATCAATTACAGTGGGTGACAGTCTTGATTATCCTATGGCTCCGATATCCAACTTCTTGCATGTGTTGCCTTACAATTTAAAATCCTCGTTTCTTCAACTCACTATATTAATTTCAATCTTAAAGCAGCAAGCATGCTAGTTTGTTTTGAATCCCAGCGAAGGCCGTTGGAGCCAGCAGCGCATTGCGTCAACTGGCAGATAAGAGGTTAATATCCCAGTACCAAGGGTATACCCTGGAGCATACCACCCCCAGTCTTACACCCAAGAAACCCCCCAATTCAGGAGATTCCTTCAAAGTCTGGGATCATTCTGGAAAGGAAAAATGGCCACCAGCCACATAAGTAAGGCATTCCATGTATTTAATTTTAAAAATGTATATTGCAGAAAACCAAGCAGCCTTGATCTCAAAATAATTCAGATATTCCGTTATTAATGGTAGGCGATCTCCTCTGATTTCTAGATAACTGTATCAAAGCCATACATATAATATATATATATATATATATATATATATATATTTTTTTTTTTTTTTAAACGCTTGGTTGTCATTTGTAGAGAGACGGGAGGAAGTCTTCACTTAATCTTCAAATTGATAAACTTTTTGCAAACTGATTTATTCATCTAATCACGCATCCTGAAATTACCAGTATTTTATTTGAGAAATATTAATGTAATGATAGTTTTGGGTACTTTTTAAAATGGCCTCCAGCTGTGCAATCAAGGACGCACTGTTCTCAGTTACATAGGACTTCCTCACTGGCCAAAAATAGGACTTACTGTGCGTTCTGTGATATCTACACTTGTCACCAACTGTAAGATTCAATGCTTACATTAAACTGTGTGTGTAACCTTACAAAGACCTTTTGCCATGTCAATCAGTTTTTCCCCCACAAGTCTTCACAGGACATTAGCATTTACAACAGCAATGGGATGTGTAGAGGAGAGATAACTGTGCATAGTTTCATATCGTTGATGCTTTCTTCCCTCCCCCCACTTAAGGCACCAATTTTTTGATAAAAGCTTAAAAAGGGAGGACATTGACCGTGCTAAAAGTAATTCTTAAAGAAGGGAAATGTTAACCAAAACAAAAAAAAAAACCTATTACACTACACATATAGAAATACAGGAAATTTATAAAGGTGAAAAGAGCGAGGGAAAAAAAAAATCATGTAAAGCAGGCTTTAGAGCTATGTACAACTGGAGAAGCTTTGGGTAATTTCACTGTATCATACAGGCAATGCATGCAGTTTTTCATTATCTTCCGTAGACTTGATTGTATTGATGCTGGCTTCACAAGTCGAGAGGTTCAGACGCCACCAAACTGTGAAGTCCTTCCTCTGTCCGCGACCAATGTGGCAGCCACAGCTTACAGCAAGTAACAATTCGTAGTGTTTTCTTTTTCTTGTGTGTGTGTGTGGAAAGCTTTCGGGAGCAACTAAAATAAAGCCAACACTTTTTGGCTCTGCTCTTCCTTTGCAGATTCAGCAACCTGTGGAGATGTTCAGAAGGGACCCAAACTGAGAATGAGTCTTACTGGGCTAATAGTAATACTGTACATGGTACAGGCAGCTGGGAACCAAGTGTATCAGTATTTAACTGATCAGATGATTAATAAAAAAAAACAAAAAAAAACAAAAACCCAACTGCGCACGATACAACACTGAGGTATTATTCTCTCTGGGCCGCACCTTCAGATCTATATCATCTTATAATCCAGAAATGATGCTTTTATTCTAAAAAGTCACTTCTGATTTTTCTTCTTTCTTTATATTTCCAATGACAGAGGGTACTGGGACCTACTGGCTCAGAAATGCCTGGGCATCTCGCACTGTTCACAACGGTTTAAGGCAGGGTGGTTCAGAAAAGTACATGCAGTGCAATTCCACTGAGCTCCCTCATCTTCCTCCGTGTCTGGCACATTCTTTGGCGTTTTGACAATGGACCTTTGATCTAAAAGTAAAT
>NC_134486.1:150276030-150310924 GCF_040206685.1 Ascaphus truei
GTGAGGGGGCAGGTGCATGAGCAGCGCGTTACCTTAGCGAGCGGGCCGGTTGCAGGGGACGCGATCGGGCCGGTTGCCAGGGACGCGAGCGGGCTGGTTGCCGGGGACGCGATCGGGCCGTTGCTACGGCCGCGGTCGCGTCGCTAGGGTCCCAGCGGCTCGCGGAGCAGGGCGCCGCCATTGTGAGTGTGGTTGCGCATGCGCAGGAGCCCAATAGTGCGGGAGGCCCACAGATAGCTCGCGCATGCGCAGTACAGGACTGTCAGCCCCCAGGGTGCCCAGGGGTAGAGCCACATGACACCAGGGTGCCAATAGGGCTAGAGGATGACTCTGCAAGAGCAGATAGATACTGTCACACTTGCCTCTGATCCGCGCGGAGACCGACTAAGGGAAGCACCACGGGGCAGAGTCATGCGCCCACGCACTGCCAGGGCAGTGCAGGCGCAGCGGCGGGATGGCGGAGCTCCGCGAGACGCATCGCGCACGCGCACGGGTTGCTCGGCAACCAGGAAGCAGGAGAACGTGAGGGAGCTGCTGGAACCTCCCACAGGCGGAGACTTGCTGAGTAAACCGCATGACGTCATCACGTCGCGACGCGCATCGCGCACGCGCGCGGGTTGCCCGGCAACCAGACCTAGCATCAGGAAAGCCTAATTGCAAGCTGTTTTTGATCAGTGTCTCTCTGACACCATTGGTGGACCAGAACACACCCCTGCAAGGTAATTGGACCCTTCCCACTTATATACCTGCTTCTGCCTGTCCTTCATTGCTGAGCATAAACTCCTGTTTATGCATTGTGCTCACCGCTGCTGTCTAGTTTTGTCTTGAACTTTGTCTGACCTGTTTGACCCTGCCTGTTACTTGGATTTCTACACTCTCCAGCACTTTGACCCCGGCTTCGTTACTCGACTACTCTACCTTCTATTACCCAGGACCTTGGCTACGAAACTCTACCTACCCGGACTCTCCAACCCTGGAACATGGCAAGTACCCTGACTACCCTGACCTCTCCAACCCTACGACGCGGTACAACTAGGACTACGCATTCCGGACAGGACTGCGTGGTTGTGGGTCGGTGCCTATACAACCCCACCTCAGCCCCGCGGTCTTTCGTCCTGTTTGTGGTGAGCGCAGCGTGACAGATACATTTCGCGGGCTTGGGGCACGCAGGTCAGTCAGACCTAGGAGCAGCCAAGGGAAGGAGGTAGGGTGCAGGAGTCAGTGACTCCCTGCACTAGGCCAACAGCCCCCAAGGCCCAAGTTAGCTCTGAGTCGCCCAGTAGAGTAAGTGTTGCCAAGGACAGCCCTCAGGATAGGGGCTCTGTCACTTACGTGAGTTGGAGCTGGGGAGCAGAAGGGGAAGGAAGGGTGCAGGGAGCGAGTGAAGCTCCTGCACCGCGTAAGGTCCCCCACATCCCAGGTAGGCCCCAACTCCCCACCAGGTTAGTGGGTAATTGCTAAGGGACGGCCCAAGTTAGGGACGCTGCCCTTAGTGAGTGTGTGACTGCTGTCTTGTCAGGGTCACGGCTGGCAGTGATGTGAGGCCTGACAAGAAGGCACAGGGGTTGTGCAGCAAGTTTGCTGTACGTACCCAGTAGGTTGCTGCAGGCGCTGGGAGTTATCAGTTAGAGTCAGGACTGGGAAGAGTTAGGGGAGCGGAGTAGGCTATTAACCCCTTAGGTCCCAGATAGGTCCTCACTCCCCTTTTTGTGGTGCTACAGGGACAGGCCCTAGGTTAGGGATCCTGTCACAGTAGCGTTAGAGTTAGAGAGGGACACAGCGGACGCTGCGTTACCCGTGAAGAAGACTTGGGCTCAAGTCTGGGCCTAGAGACAGAGACTATCTCCAGGGTGGCATCGCCCCTGGCGGACCCTGGACATCGAACCACAGGATCACACGGAGATCACCAAGCGGCAGATCCTTTGTGAAGTCCGTTGCAGGCCCGAGCACTGGAGTGCTCGGCAGGTAACTCTGATCTACACGTGCACCAACAGGCCTAGTAGTTTCCTTAGTGACTGCGCAGTCACACATATCCGCTCTCTATAGAGTGCTGGACATTGTGTGGGGGATTACTGAACACGGGGTGGGATCATCCGGTGAAGGTGGGAGAGTCAGATTAGTTAGTGTCTCCTCTAGAGAGGGACACCTGTTATTCTATCATTGATTATTGGTTCATATGCTCACCAGTAAAGGTATTTGGTTATTGTACATACAGTGTATGTGGTTATTATATGTGTCCTGCGAGGAACAATTCCTGCTCTGCTAGGAACCATTGCAGGTGGAGGCGCTGCACAGAGTACAGGGTTACTCATAATATAATTGCCCCAGGTTCCCCGTGGCGGAAGCTCAGACCTCCTGTGAGCCAACAGGTAAAGCACCACACCTGGTAACACCGTATGTTCTCTGCACCCACACTATATCTGCGATTGGGGGGGGGGAAATACCCGTTACATAAAAATAAAGCACAATAACAAGGGGGTGGGGAAAGCCTTTGGCTACATATTTAGTTTTCGGAGCCAGAACTCTTCCATGAGGTACTTAATGGAAAACAGTATATCAAGTATCTGGGTTTTGGGCTGCATTTTGCTACTTGGACTTGAGAGGGCAGAGAGCCTCAAAACTAATGTGTGAACATTTCAAGAGGGGGGAAAAGTAATACAATATCTTTCAAGCTGGATACAAAGCTCATTTAAAAGTAACATGATCTTGAAGGGTAAAGTGCTTGGCCATCTTTTCCGCCCTACACTCTATAGGTGACATGTGAAATTGTATAAGGACTGTAAACTTTAAACTCCCAAATCTCCTTCAGGTTCCCTCGCCCCAGCACCAGGCAATACAAATTCCCGACAGTCAATAGAGTAGCCGTGACATTATCAGCATAGGATATTGCGGCACTTTATTGGCCGTAAAATGCAGCATTGTATTGGCCGTAAACTGACCCTGCTGCAGTATTTGTAGGTTTGGTGGGTTTTTTTTGTGAAAAATGGCTCATAAAAAAACCAATAATCACTACAAATATCTGGAGACCCGGATGTTGGAGGATCATGGATAAGCTTAAGATTTTTTTCTTTTAAATATTCAATTTCAGAGGGGGAACTGCTGCTTTCAGAGAAAGATATAAAAGGTGAGAATGTCTTCAGTAAGAATACAACTGCTTTTTAAACTGTTACATAAACAGAACATGTTTATATAAAAAGAAGAATCTAAGAAGAGAACGCTGCTTTAATGGGAATTCTTTGGTGCACAAATAAGCAGAGGAGGGTGGAATGCATTTGTCTGGTCTCCAAAGATAAGATATCCGTTTTCTCCATAATCCAATACAGTTACTCAAAGTATTTCAATGTGAATGGGTATTCCAGGTCTACTGAATCTGCAAGTTGACATGTTTACACAGTTATTTGAGCTTCTAAGACTCCTAAATTATAAAATGATGTTCATAACTGCAGACTGGTTCAAATACCAAAATCAAGCCTTATATCCAAAAGTTAATCATTCTTGCATCATTCTTATTTTGTTATATATTATGTTATCCCAAAATAAAAGCCATCAATTCGATTTTGATCCAAGGCCACAGGCATTTTGTTAAATAAAAGGGATAATGTTTTAATAAATGCATCAATTCCTTATATTTACAGCAATGTAATTATCTAAGCTGCTGATCCATCCGTTCTCCTGTGATCGACCGGTGAAGATCCTGCTTCCCAGATCAGGCAATATCGCTGCCTGTGTCACAAGAGGAAGTGGTGTCACATTCTAAATAGTTGCTATAGCAACCCAGGAAGCTCAATACATCAAAAAGGGCATAAAGTAGGGGGATGCAGTATTATTTAAAAAAATAAAATAAAATTTAACTCACATGATTTGGAATTAAATGCTGCTTTAAGTTCAATATAAAAGCTGACATGAAGGGATAATAGGTTGATTTTGAATACACGTGCTTTTAGGTTCAATTAGTTGCAACTCGTACTTCTGGTCAAGTACTTTTACTTTAACAAAGGATCCCAATATCGTCGGATCACAAACCGATATCATGCAGCTTTTAGGACTCTTTACAGGTAACCTTTCATAAAATACAAATACATTTTCCACCCATTTTCTTTTGGAAAAGAAACTAAATGAACACATTCTGTTTTTTTACATTTGTCTGATAAATAATAATTTGATGGAGTACCTCGGGGATCGGTACTGGGACCCCTGCTTTTAAACTTCTTTGAGGAGGTACAGTAAGTAGGAATTTAGACCAGAGTAATGCAGTTGATGTGGTCTACTTAGATTTTGCAAAGGCTTTTGATACGGTTTCACACAAGAGGTTGGTGTACAAAATAAAGAAAATTGGACTCAGTAATAATATATGCACCTGGATTGAAAACTGGTTAAAGGACAGGCAACAGAGGGTTGTCATAAATGGAACTTTTTCAGGTTGGGTTAAAGTTGTGAGTGGCGTACCTCAGGGATCGGTACTGGGACCCCTGCTTTTTAATTTGTTTATTAATGACCTTGAGGTTGGGATCGAGAGCAAAGTCTCCATCTTTGCTGATGATACTAAATTGTGTAAGGTAGTAGAATCAGAGCAGGATGTAATTTCTCTTCAGAAGGACTTGGAGAGACTGGAAACGTGGGCAGGTAAATGGCAGATGAGGTTTAATACAGATAAATGTAAGGTTATGCTTTTGGGATGCAAGAATAAAAAGGCGACACAAATTAAATGGAGATATATTGGAGGAATCCTTGATGGAGGATGATTTAGGAGTGCTTGTAGACAGCAGGCTTAGCAATAGTGCCCAAAGTCATGCAGTAGCTGCAAAGGCAAACAAGATCTTATCTTGCATCAAACGGGCAATGGGTGGAAGGGAAGTAAACATAATTATGCCCCTTTACAAAGAATTAGTAAGACCTCACCTTGAATATGGAGTACAATTTTGGGCACCAATCCTAAGAAAAGACATTATGGAACTAGAGAGACTGCAGAGAAGAGCCACCAAATTAATAAAGGGGATGGACAATCTAACTTATGAGGAGAGGCTAGCTAAATTAGATTTATTTACATTAGAAAAGAGGCATCTAAGAGGGGATATGATAACTATATACAAATATATTCGGGGACAGTACAAGGAGCTTTCAAAAGAACTATTCATCCCACGGGCAGTACAAAGGACTCGGGGCCATCCCTTAAGGTTGGAGGAAAGGAGATTTCACCAGCAACAAAGGAAAGGGTTCTTTACAGTAAGGGCAGTTAAAATGTGGAATTCATTACCCATGGAGACTGTGATGGGAGATACATTTGATTTGTTCAAATAAAGGTTGGACATCTTTTTAGATGGGGAAGGTATACAGGGATATACCAAATAAGTTTACATGGGAAGGATGTTGATCCAGGGATTAATCCGATTGCCGAGTCAGGAAGGAATTTATTTTTCCCCTTATGAGATATCATTGGATGATATGACTCTGGGGTTTTTGTTTGCCTTCCTCTGGATCAATAAGTAAGTATAGATATAGGATAAAGTATCTGTTGTCTAAATTTAGCATAGGTTGAACTTGATGGACCTACGTCTTTTTTCAACCATATCTACTATGTAACTATGTAATGATCACAAAGACCAAAACAAACGCTTTTACTAGAAAGTTTCTTAAAAGCACAGGCACAACCTGCCAAGCTGACATTAGACCTTTCCAATGAAATTGGAACTTATATAAGGCTTAATGAAAAACAGGAGGCCATTTTACACAATTGCTATGGGCCTAAAGATAGCAAAGGACAACTATTCATAAATAAAATACATTTAGCAGGACAGATTGTATTTATGGTAACCGTATCTTAAAACAGCAATCGTAACATTGCCAATATTTACCCCCTTTGAACTGGTCTTCTCACATCAGCATGTAATAAAATTACAAATTAACAACGAGCTGTAAGCGCAAATCTGAATCTTCACTTACCAACAGTTACTGTACCTTTAGGCTTTGGAGGCACAGGACCTAGAAATCCAATATTATCATAAAAGTTATGTATAGCGCTGGGATTAAAATGTGGTCCTGAGGGGGGGGGGAGAAAAAAAGAAAATTTTGAATTAAAAATAATAATATACTTTAGGAAACTATTTACATTTTGTTTGGCGGTATACAAGTATTATATACATATGTAATGTAGGTGCAATGGCTGAAAGAACTCAATAATTGTAGTTTAAACCCTCTATCTTCTGGAATAAACTCTTAAAAATTCACATTCTAATTTAAGAGCCCGGGCACTGGTTATGTACATTGAGACTTGAATGAATATTATTTTAAGGTGGTATAAAAAACTTGCGCATTTATTTTATACTTTTAAACGTTGAGCAAATATAAGCCAACTAAATATTACCAGATGTAAACAGCTAATTCTGTTTTACTACACAACTAAAATATAGCGCAGGGTTCCTGTTGACAGTAAACAATTTCAACCCAAATACTTTCTTATAATGTGTCTAACTTGTCGTAATAAAAAAAATGCCATCATGCTTTTGAACAGGGACAAAAAAATTAAGAACAAAATCTGGGCACCGCATTCAATGCAAATTTTGTTCGAAAATAAACATTATATTGGTATTACAAGTGATTTTTGTGTAAATTGTAATACAAATTAAAGATGTGTGTGCCTGGAATATCTTAGTTATTTTATCCTTTACAATTTTGATGGTTGACTTCAGGCTCTGATATACATTACTCCTGGAACTTGTGCAAAAGTACACTGGTTAATGTGTTTGCATGGAAGCTTCAAAAACAACTCATGAGCCTTTTCCAAGCCCCCACATCTAAGCAAAATCAGTTGTTTTCTTTTGATGAGCCCAAGGGCAAGAGGCACCTCAAGACACACTGCAAATGAGTGAGCCCAGTGAAGATTTTTTGGATCCCCTTTCCCTTACCTACCTCTTGCCTGAAAAAGATCAATCTCTTTGGTGAGACAGTCAATGTCAATCTGCAGCTGTCGGTTGCAACTCCTTAACTGCTGCATTTCTTCCAGCTTGGGGGAGAAAAAAAAAAGAGACATTGTTACAGTAGATGCAGAACAAATTCCCTGAGGACTGAAACAGGACTACATTTTATTAATGTTGTAAGGATCTGCATTGCTTTAGGTATGTGGAGCAAATAAGTAACACCGTTAACTGGCTACAGTACAGCAAGTACAATGTCCACTATTACTAAACCTTTTCATGGAAACACTGGTAATCTCTTATGGAAACCAGGGGCATCACAGAACGTACAGTAGGTAGAAAACTAGCTCATCTAAAATGTACACACATGCTCCTCATCTCTGCCTGCAACACGCTTCTTCCCTTTGGATTTCTCCTCTCCTACTTCCAGAGCTTTCTTCCTGCTTTCTAAACCATGAACACAAAATGTACGTCTTTTTGTCCACCTTGTCCCCTCATCTTAGAGCTTCGAATATTAAGGTAATTGCAGAGCATTTATTGGTGAAACAAGACCAAATGCGCAACGTTTTGTGGATACAAACAGACCATTCTTCAGGTGGAGGGGCAGTTTGTACCCCAAAACCTTATGCACTTGGCCTCGTTTCACCAATAAATGATCCGAGTTGACAATTATATTATATGTGTTTGTCTAACCTCTTCTCTCTCTATTCAGATTCATGCTGGTGGCAGTTTTGAGGGGATACTGCCACAGAGGACAGACTGCACCTCCAAAAACGATTATAAGCAGTCAAACTGGTTTCTTCGTAATATATACATTTTCGCTTTTAAAAGACTAAGTGGATATTTCTTTTGAACATGAAATAAAATGAAACATGATCTTTAGGAATCATTAGGAATTCTGTCCTCTATGGTCCTGAAAAGAGAAGCTATAGAATACATAGAGTCATTACTATGTCCTTGTACTTGCGTAAAAACACAGAGTTCTCTACTCAAATTTAATCGATTGCCTATTGTATTTTATGTCTTTATTTATATAGCGCCATTAATGTACATAGCGCTTCACAATAGTAATAAACGTGACAATCATATAAATAACAAATACAGATAACGGGTCATGGGAATAAGTGCTTCAGACATAAATGTAACATTTAGGAAGAGGTGTCCCTGCTCTGAGGAGCTTACAATCTAATTGGTATGTAGGAGGAACGTACAGAGACAATAGGAGGGCATTTTGGCAAGTGCTTCTGCAGGGGGCCAAGGTTTATGTATCATGTGTCTAGTAAAATCTATGGTGCTACTCATATGCTTCTGTAAGCAAGTGTGTCTTAAGGTGGGTCTTAAAGGAGGATAGAGGGGGTGCTAGTCGGGTATTGAGGGAAAGGACAATCCAGAGGTGCGGGGCAGTCAGTGAGAAAGGTTTAAGGCGGGAGAGGGCTTTAGATACAAAGGGGGTAGAGAGAAGACATCCTTAAGCAGAACGCAAGAGTCGGGATGGTGCATAGCGAGAAATTAGGGCTGAGATGTAAGGAAGGGCAGAAGAGTGTAAAGCTTTAAAAGTGAGGAGGAGAACTGAGTGCGAGATGCAGGATTTGATATGAAACCAGGAGAGGGATTTCAGCAGGGGAGATGCCGAGACAGATTTAGGAAAGAGTAGAGTGATTGTGGCAGCAGCGTTTAGGATAGATTGTAGGGGAGACAGGTGAGAGGCAGGAAGGCCAGACAGCAGGAGGTTACAGTAATCAAGATGGGAGAGAATGAGGGCCTGAGTCAGGGTTTTAGCAGTCGAGCAACAGAGGAAAGGCGTATCGTTGTAATATTGCAGAGGAAAAAGCAACAGGTTTTAGAGACGTTTTGAATGTGAGAGAGGAGTCAAGCGTGACCACTAGGCAGCGTGCTTGGGCTACTGGGTGAATGATGGTACTTCCAACAGTAATGTGGAAGGAGGTAGTAAGGCCACGTTTGGGAGGAAGCATGAGGAGCTCTGTTTTTGTCATGTTAAGTTTAAGTCGGCGGAGGGCCATCCAGGATGATATAGCAGAGAGACATTCAGAAACTTTGGTCTGTACAGCAGGTGTAAGGTCAGGGTTTGAAGAATAAATTTGTGTGTCATCAGCATAGAGGTGATATTTAAACCCAAGAGATGTGATTAGGTCACCTAGAGAAAGTGTGTACAGGGAAAAGAGAAGAGGTCACAGGACAGAGCCCTGGGGTATCCCCACAGAGAGATCGATAGATTAGGAGGAGGAGGCGTTAGCAAAAGAGACACCGAAAGTACGATGGGAGAGGTAAGAGGAGATCCAGGATAGAGCTTTCTTACGAATACAAAGAATATGGAGAATGTGGAGAAGAGGGTGGTCCACTATGTCAAATGCTGCAGAGAGGTCGAGTAATATGAGCAGAGTGTAATGACCTCTGTCTTTGGCAGCATGGAGGTCATTAGTTATTATAGTGAGGGCTGTTTCCGTCGAGTGAGCCGTGCGGAAGCCAAATTGTAGAGTGTCTAGGAGAGAATGGGTGTTGAGAAAGTGGAGCAAGCAAGAGAATACAGAGGAACGAGTGGAGGAGCACAGCATGCACGTGTGGGAATTTAGCCAGGGTCTGGGGTTAGAAGGGCGAGGGCGGCAGAGAGAAAGCGGGGCATGTAGATCAAGAGAGGAGGATAAGGCAGAGTTGTAGTTCCTGACCAGGTTGTCAGGGCCTGGAGTAGAACAGAGAGGAGAGAGAGGAGCGTAAAGTGGAATCAAAGGCTGATAGGTTAATAGAGTGCAGGTTTCAGTAGAAGCGTGGGGGAGATGGAGAAAGGGAGAAACGAGAGAGAGAAAATGAGATAAGGTGATGGTCAGAGAGAGGAAAGGGGGAAATGGAGAAAATCGTACAGAGAAATGTTTTTTGTGAAAACCAGGTCTAGGTAGTGGCCATCCTTGTGGATGCTAGCTGCAGTCCACTGTTGAAGGCCAAAAGAAGAGGTTAGAGAGAGAAAGTGGGAAGCCCAAGGGAGAGAGGGGTCATCAATGTGGCAGTTGAAGTCCCCAAGGAGAAGAACAGGAGAATCTGAGGAGAGAAAGAAAGAGAGCCAGGATTCAAAGTGAGAGAGAAAGGCAGAAGGGGGATGAGTAGAGGTAGGTGGGCGATAGATGACCGTCACATGGACAGGAAGAGGAGAGAAGATCTGGACAGTGTGAACCTCAAAAGGAAGGAAAAGCAAGAGAGGGATGAATAGGAAGGGTACGGTAACGGCAGAGAATAGCCCCACGCCTCCACCCCTGCCATCAGGACACGGAGTGTGGGAGAAGGAAAGGCCACCATAAGAGAGAGCAGCTTCCAGAGCAGTCAGACTGAGTGAGCCAGGTCTCAGTTATAGCAAATAGGAGCAGAGAGTGAGAGAGAAAGAAGTCATGCACAGAGAGGAACTTGTTAGAAAGGGAGCGAGCATTCTAAAGGGCACAGGAGAAAGCGAGAGAGGAGGGTGGCAGGGGATGGGTATGAGGTTGGAGGGGTTAACACCAGAAGGAGTAGAAGTTGCATTTTGCAGGCGAGGGCAAGTAGAAATAAGGCAGGGACCGGGATTGGGAGAGATATCCCAAGAAGCACGGAGAAGCATGAAAAGAAAGAGAATGTGTGAGGATGATTTGTAGGGGTGTGTTTTAGTGCAGGGGGAATAGCTGTGTAGTGTCAGAGAGCGCAGGTAAGAAAGGAGTTCATGTGAACTGAGAAGTGGTGAAGGAAGGAGGGATGGAGATATATGAATAGAGTTGGAGACATGGGGCTGGTAGAAAGAAGTCCGTATTTTGAAAAGAAGAGAGGTCAGAGCAAATATAAAGAGTAGCAGCGGCATAATAGTAATAGTTTAGTGCTGAGATGTGTGGTCTGGGATAGAAAATGTCCACCTTTCCAACGTAGTTCAATTCCAGGATTGAGGGCAATGGGTGTTGTGTAGTCCACTTGTTTTAACTCCTGTTGAACTCCCTGTTAAACTCCACACGGCTTGCCACTTAGAACATGGGCCATTTTGAATTCATGGGCTGCATTCACAGCTAGGGCTGCTCTGTCTGCCCATATAAAAGGCCTAATAAGTAACCTGACAGAATTTAATTCAGCCCATCCACCTTAATTAGCGAGGCTTATTAACACAGATGTTTTTTCAGCAGGATGTTGTCATGCCTAAGTGTCAGAGCTGAATTTAATTAAGACTAAAGTAAAAACTACACCTAAAATACACAGCAGGGGCTGGTTTGCAGACAGACAATTGAAATATGTTTTTTTACCTAGTAGTTACACCTAAAATACACAGCAGGGGCTATTTAACCAACTTTATTTTAGATTACATTACCAATAACCCATTAAGTGTAAGTACAACAATAGTGCACTTTCCAGGGGTTAACTTACTGATGGAATTTGTGAAACAGAATTCGACCTATTTAGGCGTCTCCGTGTGAGATTATTTTCCATTTCATTGACCTCTGTTTTCAGCTTGTCCAGCTTTTTCTTTTGAACCTCAAGTTCTCGATGAAGTCTCTCCATCCTCGCCTTCTGATGTACCAGTAAAGCTGCAAAAATACAGCATGTGTTACTATGTCTCAAATGTACCATGTAAGTAGTCAAGATCCACAGATCAGCAGTAAGACACCAAAACAGCGGCACAACACTATATGTTTAAGTTGCAATTTTAAAAAAAAGGCCCTCAAAGAATTTATGTACATGTATATCTATATCCTAAAAATGTGGCTATCCTTTTGAGGTAAAAAGCGGTGTCATTTACTGACACTTTTAGAACAATTATTTACAAATATATTGTCTTTTCTCATTAAGGTTTCCTTTATTATTATTATTTATTTTTAAATGTTAAGCATTGTTTAAAAAAAACAAATGAAAATAAAACCTTTCCCTGTTTTTGGTCAAATTAAGCACAATCGCCACACTATTTCAAAAGCAAAGTTTCTATGAATCTCACTATCGGATTTTTGAAAACCTGGGTTCTAAATGACTGAACTATTTCAAGTATACTATATTGAAGGTTGTGATAATGAGGTCTGCTGTAATAATTGGCTTATTGCACTTTAATCTAACTATCACAGTCTATATCATTCAGCAAAACAATATTTTTATTTGCCTTAACATAGAAGATAAGTTTGCAAACGTAGGCCAGAAGTATCACACACGTTTGAAAAAAAGAATATAATCAAGATTTAGGCCTCTGGCCTTCAACTTTTCCAGCCAGGGCATTATTGACCAGTAATGCCCTGTTCTGAAGGGATTATTATTTAAATAAACTGCTTTATTTGCAGGTTGCAAAGGTACATTATTTTGGGAATCTCCCTTCCACAGGTGCAATATTTACATCACATTTTCACCTGAGGAAGGGAGATTCCTGAAACATTGTGCCTTTGCAACCTGCAAATAAAACAGTTTATTATGCTATGTCTGGTGTAAGACTTTATTAGAATAGTGCAGCAAGAAGATATGCAGCTCCAAGTTTAACTAGGTGGCTTCTCTTCCACTGCCTGCACCTTAGAAAGAAAAAAGACACCTACAGTAATGATCTAAACGGAGTGCGGTAAGATCTAAAACCTTTATCCTGACTGTGATTAATTTGAATGAGAGTAAGGCTTGCTAAAGCTTCGGACCATTTTGTGGATCTGGGCCTAACCGGTTTTCAAACCAACATGCAGCAACAGTTCCGTAAAATGTGTAGGTTTCAGACAATCGATGCAGAAGAAAAAATATAAAGTTCATTTTCAAAGGATGGGAATGGTCCTGAACATAAAATGCAGAAAGCCATCATCAGGCTCTACATTCTGTTACTCTGCTTCAAATCCGAATATTCTCTGCCCACTGTTTTTTAATCCTGCATGGAAAGATCAAACAAGCTGGAGTGTTCTACATTGTTTGATTGAATGTAGGTATACATTACTCGTATGCAAGTGAAAGGATCTTAGCTGTCCATTGAGCGAAAGTTTAATTACGGTTTGCCAGTGTCAGAAATAACATACTTTCAAGATGGCTGCCTTCTGACTCCCAAAAAAATAATGGGATTTATGCACCAAAGAAACAAATGGCACCTATCTACTATATATTTCAGAATGTTTTGTCTGTGCGGCTCATTACAAACTCCCAAACTATAAGACCTATATCAAACTTGGAAGCAGGGGCGTAGCCCACACTCTTGGGGAGCCAGCTCGCTCTTCTGCCCCTCCTGTCGGTGGCACATTGCGGGGCTTGAGATGCCAGAAGGAAGCACAGAGGGAAATCCTTTCTTCTGAGATGCAGTATGAAGGAAAGAGGGGAAATTCCTTCCTCTGCAGAGCCTCCGTAGGTGGGCGGGGCCTAGGTAAGGGCCTCAAGTAGTGCAACGTGGGGCTGTAGAGCTGCAGCCTGAGAGACAGGCTGGGAAAGGTGAGAGCAAGGGGAAGGGTTAAATCACAGGGGTAAAAACAGACATGAAAAGTTAAGGATACAGGAAGGGAGACAGAAAATGAAGTACAAGAGAGAAATACCATATTGGCTTGAATATAGTGCGACCTCGCACAAAATACGAGCCCTACAGTTGTGACGGTGCTCTACATGAAAAATATAAGGTGTTGGGCTGCACATATAATAAGAGTAGTTTTCAGAAGGACATTGTTAGGAAAAAAAACATAGCACTATATTCAGGCCAATACGGTAGATAAGAGGGAAAAGAAAGACATGAGAGAGCAGAGAGAGCAGAGAGAGAGAGAGAGAGAGAGCAGAGAGAGAGAGAGCAGAGAGAGAGAGAGCAAAGAGAGAGAGAGCAAAGAGAGAGAGAGAGCAAAGAGAGAGAGCGAGAGCAAAGAGAGAGGAGAGCGCAATGAGCGAGTGAGCAGAGAGTGCAAAGAGAGAGCAAGCAAAGAGAGATCGAGCGCAAAGAGAGAGTAAAGAGAGCGTAAAGAGAGAGCGAGAGAGCAAAGACACTCAAAGAGTCTGCTCCATGGCACTCTCTGCTTCTTCCATGGACTTCTATACCCTCATCAACCCACTGTCTTTGTCACTCCTTACCCTCACATATCTGGTCCGACAAGACTTTAGTGATTTAAGTTCAGATTACCTCTGTCACAACATCACCTATTTGCTACAGCGCGCATGAATACTCTGGTCAACATGGTTACCAAGGACGCTTTGCTGAGCCAGCTGATATTGCTCATACCATTTCATAATGGAGTAGGACTCGTGTCCACATGATACAGCAATACCAGGCAGAACTTTTAAAATGGCCACTAATTACCTGTGCAGATCACCTGAACTTTCATGTGCTCTCTTGATTGGTTAATTGTTTGGTTTCCTTTTACACTTGGGTGCTGGTATATAAGTTAATTACTGTTTCATTGCACCCCACCTGAGGAAGATCCCCCTGTGCGGATCGAAACATTGGTTTTGTGTGTCATATCAAATATCTTTTATTTGATTACTTTCTGACACACACACGGGTCCAATTCTATGTCAATTTCGGTACTATTCCCATTTATGACTTCAGGTATATCCGATTGGGTAATAAGACTCCACATTGCTATATACTGGTGTTAATGTTGTTTGTACAAGTATGTAATACAGTATAGCAGCAGTGCGCAAAGTGGGGGTTTATGTCAGGGGAGCTGCAGGGCCTCTGTAAGCCTCACTTACCTTGGCTCCAGCGGCTTCTTAGACACGTCGCCATGGCAACGTGACGTCATGCCACCGGAGCAGAGGTAAGCGGGGGTGGGGTGCGGAGAGAGGGCAACCGCCGGCAGGGGGGAGCAGGGAAAAAAGTTTGCACCTCCCTGCAGTATAGTAATATAACATACTGTATATGTGATTTGTAACCACTATATAAATTGAGCCCTCTTTTGCCTGCACATGCAATATACTATAGAAGTGGAGTTCTAAATTAGAGAAACATCTGGTACTATTTACATAATTACCATCACTTAATGATTTTGGGACTATAAAACTGCTACTGCCAGACTACGGCATTATCCCTTGATGAAGTTGCGACATCACAATTGTGACGGTAGGGGGGTAACCAGGCTCAAATAAAGGTTAAGCCAGTTTGGTTACCCCTAATCCGTAATAAGGGTTGAAGAAGAGTCAGCTCTTGAGCCCAGTACTGTGTAATGCATAAAATGTATTGTGATACAAAGTATTTGATGTGGTTTTAAATTTCCAGAGTGCCAGCAAGCAGAGATTGCTGTGGTATGAGTTTCAAGGGGGTTTTTGTGGAGAAAGTGTTGTAAGAATGTGCCTAGCTAGTCAGGGACCAGAGTTGCTGGTTCCCCTAAAAATGTACCCAGTAATCAGGTCTGATTCCTGGATACATGTACGCACATGTCCTGGCAATATCTCCCCTTGAAAACGCTGTCGCGACTCACCACTAGGGGTTCCCTGCTACAGCACAGACAAGAAAGGTAAAAGGGGCATAGAGATGTGAGGTGTCCCTGAAACAGTCAAAGGATTCCTAGGTTAATGGGGATCCCCAGTAAATGCCCAGGTCACACAGAACCGGTATAGGGGTTCTGAGGTACTCCAACTATATATATATAATTTAAGTTATGGTGGGTGAAAAACGCGACAGAAAACCTCCACCGTTAGCATATAGCCAATAAAGAATATCACTTGTGAGCACATTCACATGTCTTAGGCAGGACTACAACCCTGCCTTTCAATCATTATCACCTCACATACAGTGCTCCCACTGCAGCAAGGGATTCTGGGAAATTACATGCAAATGAGCACACAATGTGTCACCTTTTGCCTGGAATATCCATTCACATGGAGCCCATTTAAGCTGATGTATCGCCGTTCACACAGCTTTTTAACACAGCATAGGACTAGGAAAGCAAGTACAGACATGTTTCAACCTTGATAGGTATCATCAGTGTGAGGTTGGTCTATACTTGCTAGGCTTAATCTCAGTCAGGGGAAAATCCTTAGGTAGAACTCCCTGCACCCAGAAGAGTATAGTTTTGTGCACCAGTTCCCAATTAAGTTTGTCTTTTCTTATGTAGTTTGTGTAACATTGTGTATTTGCCTTTTCCTGTGAAAAAAATTACAATTTATTTCATTCACTTGTTTTGCTCAATGTATGATCTAAATAAAAAGGTGTAAATTGCCTGGTCTCCCATGACAACAATGAATCGTGTAGGGACATTGCTGTTGCGTATCACGTCACGACGCCGGAAGGCCAGGTCTTACGTAGTGCCGAGGTGGAACCAAACGACACTACCGGTTGCCAGAGGCCTCCAATGTGAGGAGGCACAGCCTGCTCAGGGTACTGGATGCAGCCAGCGTCTGAAATCGTGTTGGATTACTTCTCCATGCTGCCTAAAATATGGAGCATGTGCTTGATTCATATGCCTTTAAACCATAGATGTTTGCGAGTTTGATACTTTTTGTCCAGAAGATTAAATTGTTAGTTGGATTTTACACATGGAGCGTGCAGACTCTTCTTTTTTCTGTATAGGTATCGCAATAGGATGTGGTTGTTTCCTTGAAGAATGCTGCCTGGACTCCTGACACCATTGTTTGGATCCTTTTTATAATTTATAATAATAATTTATAATCTTAGTTTGGAGCATTATTCTGGACCTTTATATTGATTTGCAATCAGCAGATATTTGTGTCATATGTAATGCAATAGTGGAGAAGCACATTACTTTGCTGCTTCCTATTGGATGTAAACCACCAACTAAAACTAGGTGCATCACGAGAAAGAGAGGATGGACATAATGCACAATGATAAAGATAGGCTCAATATAGAGTAAAGAAAAGAGAATAAAAATAAAAAAAAGGGAGAGAATCCAAGAAGTATAGTCCATGAGGTATTCAGAAATATTAGTTCCACAGGTAGGTTAGGTGTCAGTCTTAAAGCTGCAGTTCAGTCAATATCCTGCTTGTGTGTTTTTTTTTTAATAAATCAGTTCTGTAGTAAGAAAAAATACTTTTAGCATTTTCTGTTTTTAAAATACAACTTTGAAAGACCAATTTTCTTGTATTCTATTTTAACAACCATTTGCTAAGGCACAGCCCCTTCATGTCCTGTCACAAGCCCTGGCACACCCCTTTGTCAGCCCTGCCCTCCCTCTAGCACATGTCAGTGCAGGAGTGCTCATGAATATTCATGAGCTTCCACTGAGTGACAGAAGCAGAAGAAAAACATATGCCATCTCTAAAGATCTTGCAAAATTTTGCCGATCAATATATGGAGAACGAATTGACTGGCAGCAATACAGATCTTTAGGTAATTAGAGATTGCCCACATGAAACTATAGAAGTAAAAAAAATAATTAAAAAAAAAAAAAGACTGAACTGCAGCTTTAAGTAGGGTTGTAGGTACTGTTTTTTTATTGAGGAACTCAGCTCCCATGTTAGAAAATAAGTTCTATAAAACAAGTGCAAACAAAAACAACCCAACAGTGTAGACTGCACAAAATATTTTATTCGGTAAAACATAAAATGCACTCACATGGGTACATAAAATCAGAGCTCATCTGTGAATGCTCGTTCCTCTGTTAATTCGTGTGTACTGGCGTTCGGTCCATTACGCCACTCCTGGACTGCCCAAACGTATTACAGATCTCCACGAGATAAAATCGCTTCATCAAGGGATGCATACCTCATGGATCACTGTCATACTAATATGGAAAGTGGACAAGACATTCGGGCGATAGCCTTAAATACCTTTTAACATAGACCATACAACAGTTTTAAAATATTGATTGGTATTTCCTCTGCTAGGGCTCAGATCTTTTCTTTTTGATTTTCTTACAGACCCTCTACCTATTCCCCCTTTCCTCGATATGGAGTCCAGGGGACTGTTCCATAGCTGGGGTTAATGGGCGTTTGAAAAAGATTATAAATATATATTTTAGGTGTGGCTCCTAGTGCTATATTTCTATTCAATATATTTGAAGCCCGTCTCTCCCAGAAGAATGGTCATTTTTATTATTACATTCCAGAAATTTTACACTAAACTAGAGTTTAGAGTTATAATAGTCTTTGTCCATTGTCTCATGTTATCGTAATCAGTCTAATGTATTAGCGCTATAATGATCATACATTTTGAATAATTTTTATCTGTGATCCAAAGTATCTATTATGCATATCTAATGTTTTACATCTTGACCAGTCTTTCTATCTATTGCGAATCTAATTTTCCCCTTAGGAACTTTGTTTTGTAGTAATTTATCCATTTTTAGCTTCATTGGTTTGTCAAAATTATGGAATATTTGTTCCTCCTTAAAAATATTTAATTTAGCGTGTAAAAGATTAATCTCTCAATAGCCTGTAATTCCACCCCACACTATACTTGATAAGCACATTGACAAGATTAATTGAGTAATTGTCAAATATTATGCCACTGTCTGAAAGTCTACATCTTGGATTTCAAAAGATGGCTTTTAATAAGTTATGCTTAATGTATTTAACAAGTGATATCATATACCATGACTTCATTTCAGAAATGAATAATTTTTAACACTACCTGATAAAATTCTCTTTTTTAACTGGCATCAGTTGTTTGGAGGTTAGTGGCCCCTTCTCTACCCCCAACACCACCCCCAGGGTTTAAACTCACCCCACCCCACTTTCCAAGTAGCCGTTTTTGTCATGTTCCTGTTATGACAGATCAATTAGGTAATTCTCCCTCCTGTGTAGGAGGAGAGAGGAAAGAACCCTATGTGATGCACTCAACCCTACTAATGAAAATAATAAACTTTTATTTATTGATAATTGAAAAATGCAAACATAACAAATGTATTTAAAACCTAAAAAGTGTACTGTGCAGTTCTGATGTGCATTCACTCTAGATGACCAGGTAGTGTCATAGTTCGTGTGAAGCACAGTAGATTAGAGAAACTGTGGATTCTCACAATACTAGTGTGAGAATGATATAGTGGATGCACAATGTATACAGTATAACCCTGTCAGGGAAACAACTAGTGTGCACTCTACATAGGTATTGTGATACACAGGCACTGGGAGCATTAATAGTGCAGCACTGTGTTACAAGGCTGCAGTAACCTTGCAGAGGTTAAAGAGAATTCATCAGCTGAATACTTTACAACCTAGTAGTCTAAATGTAGATATTGGTTTGGTAGCCTTTTTAGAATAGATTAATGAACGTATCCATCGCTAGCTTGACAGCCCTGCTAAAATGACAAAACATATTTCCCCTATTTCTACCTTTCAGCCAGATAAGGTCAGTAGAAGGGTTATTAATAATTGCCCTTCTGTCCGATTCTCAATACATTTACATATTCATTCTCCTCTCTCTCTATCCTCTCTCTCTCTCTCCCTCTCCTCTCTCCTCTCTCCCTCTTCATCACTCTCCCTCTTCATCACTCTCCCTCTTCCTCACCCTCTCATCACTCTCCCTCTTCACTCACTCCTCACCTCTTCCTCACTCTCACTCTTCCTCACTCTCACTCTTCCTCACTCTCACTCTCCCTCACTCTCACTCTCCCTCTCCTCACTCTCCCTCTCCTCACTCTCCTCTTCTCACTCTCCTCTTCCTCACTCTCCCTCTTCCTCACTCTCCCTCTCCTCACTCTCCTCTTCCTCACTCTCCCTCTTCCTCACTCCCTCCCTCTCACTCTCCCCCTCTCACCTCCCTCCCTCTCACTCTCCTCCCTCTCACTCTCCCTCCTCTCCCTCCCTCTCACTCTCCCTCCCTCTCACTCTTCCTCCCTCTCACTCTTCCTCCCTCTCACTCTTCTCCCTCTCACTCTTCCTCCCTCTCACCTCTCCCCACCCTCACTCTTCCTCACCCTCACTCTCCTCACCCTCACTCACTCTCCTCCCTCTCACGCTCCTCCCTCTCACTCTTCCTCCCTCTCACTCTCTCGCCTCCCTCTCACTCTTCCTCCCTCTCACTCTTCCTCCCTCTCACTCTTCCTCCCTCTCACTCTTCCTCCCTCTCACTCTTCCTCCCTCTCACTCTTCCTCCCTCTCACTCTCCTCCTCTCTCACTCTTCCTCAACCCTCACTCTTCCTCACCCTCACCCTCACTCCTCCTCACCCTCACCCTCACCCTTCCTCACCCTCACTCTTCCTCACCCTCACTCTTCCCACCCTCACTCACTCTCACTCTTCCTCCCTCTCACTCTTCCTCCCTCTCACTCTTCCTCCCTCTCACTCTTCCTCCCTCTCACTCTTCCTCCCTCTCACTCTTCCTCCCTCTCACTCTTCCTCCCTCTCACTCTTCCTCCCTCTCACTCTTCCTCCCTCTCACTCTTCCCCACCCTCACTCTTCCTCACCCTCACTCTTCCTCACCCTCACTCTTCCTCACCCTCACTCACTCTCCCTCCCTCTCACTCTCCCTCCCTCTCACTCTTCCTCCCTCTCACTCTTCCTCCCTCTCTCACTCTTCCTCCCTCTCTCACTCTTCCTCCTCTCTCACTCTTCCTCCCTCTCTCACTCTTCCTCCCTCTCTCACTCTTCCTCACCCTCACTCTTCCTCACCCTCACTCTTCCTCACCCTCACCCTCACCCTTCCTCACCCTCACCCTCACTCTTCCTCACCCTCACTCTTCCCACCCTCACTCACTCTTACTCTTCCTCCCTCTCACTCTTCCTCCCTCTCACTCTTCCTCCCTCTCACTCTTCCTCCCTCTCACTCTTCCTCCCCTCTCACTCTTCCTCCCTCTCACTCTTCCTCCCTCTCTCACTCTTCCTCACCCTCACTCTTCCTCGACCCTCACCCTCACTCTTCCTCACCCTCACTCTTCCTCACCCTCACCCTCACTCTTCCTCACCCTCACTCTACCTCACCCTTACTCACTCTCACTCTTCCTCCCTCTCACTCTTCCTCCCTCTCACTCTTCCTCCCTCTCACTCTTCCTCCCTCTCACTCTTCCTCCCTCTCACTCTTCCTCCCTCTCACTCTTCCTCCCTCTCACTCTTCCTCCCTCTTCCTCATTCTCCCTCTTCCTCATTCTCCCTCTTCCTCATTCTCCCTCTTCCTCCCTCTCCCTCTCACTCTCCCTCTCCCTCTCACTCTTCCTCACTCTCACGCTTCCTCCCTCTCCCTCACTCCCTCTCCCTCACTACCTCTCCCTCACTCCCTCTTCCTCACTCCCTCTTCCTCACTCCCTCTTCCTCCCACTCCCTCTTCCTCACTCCCTCTTTCCTCACTCCCTCTTCCTCACTCCCTCTTCCTCACTCCCTCTTCCTCACTCTCCTCTTCTTCGACTCTCCCTCTCCCTCACACTCTTCCTCCCTCACACTCTTCCTCCCTCACACTCTCCTCACTCTCACACTCTTCCTCACACTTCCTCACTCTCACACTTCCTCACTCTCACACTTCCTCACTCTTCCTCCCTCTCTCTTCCTCCCTCTCTCTTCCTCACCCTCACTCTTCCTTCCTCACTCTTCCTTCCTCACTCTTCCTTCCTCACTCTTCCTTCCTCACTCTTCCTTCCTCACTCTTCCTTCCTCACTCCCTCTCACACTCTTCCTCACTCTCACTCTTCCTCACTCTCCCTCTTCCTCACTCTCCCTCTTCCTCACTCTCCCTCTCCCTCTCCCTCACTCTCCCTCTCCTCACTCTTCATCACTCTTCCTCCCTCTTCCTCTCCCTCTTCCTCCCTCTCCCTTTCACTCTTCCTCACTCTCACTCTTCCTCCCTCTTCCTCCCTCTTCCTCTCACTCTTCCTCCCTCTCCCTTTCACTCTTCCTCACTCTTCCTCACTCTTCTCCCTCTCACTCTCCCTCTTCCTCACTCTCCCTCTTCCTCGACTCTCCCTCCCTCTCCTCTCCCTCACTCTCACTCTTCATCACTCTTCCTCACTCACTCTTCCTCCCTCTCCCTCACTCTTCCTCCCTCTCCCTCCCTCTCCCTCCCTCTCCCTCACTCTCACTCTTCCTCCCTCTCAATCTTCCTCCTCTCACTCTTCCTCCCTCCCTCTTCCTCCTCTCAGCTTCCTCGACTCTCCCTCTCGACCTCTCTCCACGCTTTCTTCCTCTTCCTCCCTCTCCCTCTCCCTCCCTCTCCCTCTTCCTCCCTCTCAATCTTCCTCCCTCTCAATCTTCCTCCCTCTCAATCTTCCTCCCTCTCAATCTTCCTCTCTCTCCCTCCCTCTCCCTCTCCTCCCTCTCCCTCACTCTCTCTTCCTCCCTCTCCCTCACTCTCACTCTTCCTCCCTCTCAATCTTCCTCCCTCTCACTCCCTCTTCCTCCCTCTCCCTCCCTCTCCCTCCCTCTCCCTCCCTCTCCCTCTCCCTCCCTCACTCTCCACTCCCTCACTCTCCTCACTCTCACCTCCCTCACTCACTCTCCCTCCCCTCAATCTTCCTCCTCTCCCTCACTCTCCTCCCCTCCTCACTCTCTCCCTTCCCTCACCTCTCACTCCCACTCACTCTCACTCTCCCTCACTCTCACTCTTCCTCCCTCTCATCTTCCTCCCTCTCAATCTCCTCCCTCTCACTCCCTCTTCCTCCCTCTCACTCACTCTCCTCCCTCTCACTCTCCTCCTCTCACTCTTCTCCTCTCCTCTCACTCTTCCTCCCTCTCACTCTTCCCTCCTCTCACTCTTCCTCCCTCTCACTCCCTCCCTCTCCCTCTCCTCCACTCTCTCTTCTCCCTCTTCCTCCCTCTCCCTCCCTCTCCCTCCCTCTCACTCTCCCTCCCTCTCAATCTTCCTCCCTCTCCCTCCCTCTCCCTCTCCCCTCATTCTTCCTCCCTCTCCCTCCCTCACTCTTCCTCCCTCCACTCTTCCTCCTCTCACTCTTCCTCCCTCTCCCTCACTCTCACTCTCCCTCCCTCTCCCTCTTCCTCCCTCTCCCTCTTCCTCCCTCTCCCTCTTCCTCCCTCTCCCTCCCTCTCCCCTCTTCCTCCCTCTCTCCTCTTCCTCCCTCCCTCTCACTCTTCCTCCCTCTCCCTCTTCCTCCCTCTCCTCTTCCTCCCTCTCCCTCCCTCTCCCTCCCTCTCACTCTTCCTCCCTCTCACTCTTCCTCCCTCTCACTCTTCCTCCCTCTCCCTCCCTCCCACTCTCCCTCCCTCCCACTCTTCCTCCCTCTTCCTCCCTCTCCCTCCTCTCCCTCACTCTTCCTCCCTCTCCCTCTCTCTTCCTCCCTCTCACTCTTCCTCCTCTCCCTCACTCTTCCTCCCTCTTCCTCCTCTCCCTCCCTCTTCCTCCCTCTCACTCCCTCTCCCTCCCTCACTCTTCTCCCTCTCCCTCACTCTTCCTCCCTCTCACTCTTCCTCCCTCTCCCTCTCCTCTTCCTCTCCCTCTCCCTCCCTTCCTCCCTCTTCCTCCCTCTCACTCTCTCTTTCCTCTCACTCTCTCTTCCTCCCTCTCACTCTCTCTTCCTCCCTCTCACTCTCTCTTCCTCCCTCTCACTCTTCCTCCCTCTCACTCTTCCTCCCTCTCACTCACTCTTCCTCCCTCTCACTCACTCTTCCTCCCTCTCCCTCACTCTTCCTCCCTCTCCCATCACTCTTCCTCACTCTCACTCTTACTCTCACTCTTCCTCACTCTTCCTCCCTCTTCCTCCCTCTCACTCTTCCTCCCTCTCCCTCCCTCTCACTCTTCCTCCCTCTCACTCTTCCTCCCTCTCACTCTTCCTCCCTCTCACTCTTCCTCCCTCTCACTCTTCCTCCCTCTCCCTCTTCCTCCCTCTTCCTCCCTCTCACTCTTCCTCCCTCTCACTCTTCCTCCCTCTCACTCTTCCTCACTCTCACCCCTCTCCCTCCCTCTCACTCTCCCTCCCTCACTCTTCCTCACTCTCCCTCCCTCTCACTCTTCCTCCCTCTCCCTCTTCCTCCCTCTCACTCTTCCTCCCTCTCCCTCTTCCTCCCTCTCCCTCCCTCTCACTCTTCCTCCTCTCACTCTTCCTCCCTCTCACTCTTCCTCACTCTCACTCCCCTCCTCCTCTCACTCTCCCTCACTCTCCCTCCCTCTCACTCTCCTCCCTCTCACTCATTCTCCCTCTCCCTCCCTCACTCTCCCTCACTCTCGCTCCCTCTCGCTCCCTCTCACTCCCCTCTCACTCCCCTCACCTCCCTCCTCTCACTCTCCCTCCCTCTCACTCTCCTCCCTCTCACTTTCCCTCCCTCTCACTCTCCCTCTCACTCTCCCTCCCTCTCACTCTCCCTCCCTCTCCCTCCCTCTCACTCTTCCTCCCTCTCACTCTTCCTCCCTCTCACTCTTCCTCCTCTCACTCTTCCTCACTCTTCCTCCCTCTTCCTCACTCACCCTTCCTCACCCTCACTCTTCCTCCCTCTCCCTCCCTCACTCTCCCTCCCTCTCACTCTCCCTCCCTCTCCCTCCCTCTCACTCTTCCTCCCTCTCACTCTTCCTCCTCTCGACTCTTCCTCCGCTCGACTCGTCCTCACTCTTCCTCCCTCTTCCTCACTCACCCTTCCTCACCCTCACTCTTCCTCCCTCTCCCTCCTCACTCTTCTCTCACTCTCACTCTTCCTCACTCTCACACTTCCTCACTCTCACTCTTCCTCACTCTCACTATTCCTCACTCTTCCTCCCTCTCCCTCCCTCTTCCTCCTCTCCCTCTTCCTCCCTCTCCTCCCTCTTCCTCCCTCTCACTCTTCCTCCCTCTCACTCTTCCTCCCTCTCGACTCCCTCTTCCTCACTCTCCTCTCGTCCTCACTCTCATTCTTCCTCACTCTCACTCTTCCTCACTCTCACTTTTCCTCACTCTAACTTTTCCTCACTTTTCCTCACTCTCACCTCCCTCTCACCCTCACTCCCTCTCACTCCCTCTCACTCTTCCTCCCTCTCACTCTTCCTCCCTCTCTCCCTCACTTTCACTCACTCTCCCTCACACTATTCCTCACTCCTCCTCATTCTCCCTCACACTATTCCTCACTCTCACTCTTCCTCACTCTCTCTTCCTCACCTTCACTCTTCCTCACCTTCACTCTTCCTCACTCTCCCTCCTCTCACTCTTCCTCCCTCTCACTCTTCCTCCCTCTCTCTTCCTCCCTCTCCCTCCCTCTCACTCTTCCTCCCTCTCACTCTTCCTCCCTCTCACTCTTCCTCCCTCTCACTCTTCCTCCTCTCACTCTTCCTCCCTCTCACTCTTCCTCCCTCTCACTCACTCTTCCTCACTCTCTCTTCCTCCCTCTCCCTCCCTCTTCCTCCCTCTCAATCTTCCTCCCTCTCCCTCTTCCTCCCTCTCCCTCCCTCTTCCTCACTCTCTCTTCCTCCCTCTCACTCTCTCTTCCTCCCTCTCACTCACTCTTCCTCACTCACTCTTCCTAACTCTCTCTTCCTCCCTCTCTCTTCTCCCTCTCACTCTCTCTTCCTCCTCTCACTCTCTCTTCCTCCCTCTCACTCTCTTCCTCCCTCTCACTCTCTCTTCCTCCCTCTCACTCTCTCTTCCTCCCTCTCACTCTCTCTTCCTCCCTCTCACTCTTCCTCCCTCTCACTCTTCCTCCCTCTCACTCTTCCTCCCTCTCACTCTTCCTCCCTCTCACTCACTCTTCCTCCCTCTCACTCACTCTTCCTCACTCTCTCTTCCTCCCTCTTCCTCATTCTCTCTTCTCCCTCTCACTCTTCCTCCCTCTCACTCACTCTTCCTCACTCTTCCTCCCTCTCACTCACTCTTCCTCACTCTCTCTCCTCCCTCTCTCTCTCTCTTCCTCCCTCTCACTCTCTCTTCCTCCCTCTCACTCTTACTCCCTCTCCCTCCCTCTTCCTCACTCTCTCTTCCTCCTCTCACACACTCTTCCTCACTCTCTCTTCCTCCCTCTCACTCTTCCTCCTCTCACTCTCTCTTCCTCCCTCTCACTCACTCTTCCTCACTCTCTCTTTCCTCCCTCTCACTCTTCCTCCCTCTCACTCACTCTTCCTCACTCTCTCTTCCTCCTCTCACTCACTCTTCTCCCTCTCACTCACTCTTCCTCACTCTCTCTTCCTCCCTCTCACTCTCTATTCCTCCCTCTCACTCTCTCTTCCTCCCTCTCACTCTCTCTTCCTCCCTCTCACTCTCTCTTCCTCCCTCTCACTCACTCTTCCTCCCTCTCACTCACTCTTCCTCATCTCTCTTCCTCCCTCTCACTCTTCCTCCCTCTCACTCACTCTTCCTCCTCTCACTCACTCTTCCTCCCTCTCACTCTCTCTTATCCCTCTCACTCTTCCTCCCTCTCACTCACTCTTCCTCCCTCTCACTCACTCTTCCTCCCTCTCACTCACTCTTCCTCCCTCTCACTCACTCTTCCTCCCTCTCACTCACTCTTCCTCCCTCTCCTCACTCTTCCTCACCTCCTCCCTCTCACTCACTCTTCTCACTCTCTCTTCCTCCCTCTCACTCTCTCTTCCTCCCTCTCACTCTCTCTTCTCCTCTCACTCTTCCTCCCTCTCACTCACTCTTCCTCACTCTCTCTTTCCTCCCTCTCACTCTCTCTTCCTCCCTCTCACTCTCTCTTCCTCCCTCTCACTCTTCCTCCCTCTCACTCTCTCTTCCTCCCTCTCACTCTCTCTTCCTCCTCTCACTCACTCTTCCTCACTCTCTTCCTCCTCTCACTCTCTCTTCCTCCTCTCACTCTTCCTCCCTCTCACTCTCTCTTCCTCCCTCTCACTCTCTCTTCCTCCCTCTCACTCTCTCTTCCTCCTCTCGACTCTCTCTTCCTCCCTCTCACTCTCTCTTCCTCCCTCTCACTCTCTCTTCCTCCCTCTCACTCACTCTTCCTCACTCTTCCTCACTCTCTCTTTCCTCCCTCTCTCTCCCTCTTCCTCACTCTTCCTCACTCTCCTCACTCTCTCTTCCTCACTCTCACTCTTCTCTTCTCCCTCTCACTCACTCTTCCTCACTCTCTCTTCCTCCCTCTCACTACTCTTCCTCCCTCTCACTCACTCTTCCTCCCTCTCACTCCCTCTTCCTCCCTCTCTCTTCCTCCCTCTCACTCACTCTTCCTCACTCTCTCTTCCTCCCTCTCACTCACTCTTCCTCACTCTCTCTCCTCCCTCTCACTCACTCTTCCCACTCTCACTCTTCCTCACTCTCCCTCTTCCTCCCTCCTCCTCCCTCTTCCTCCCTCCTCCTTCATCTTCCTCCCTCACTCTTCCTCCCTCTTACTCTTCCTCCCTCTCACTCACTCTTCCTCCCTCTCACTCACTCTTCCTCCCTCTCACTCACTCTTCCTCCCTCTCCCTCACTCTTCCTCCCTCTCCCTCACTCTTCCTCCCTCTCCCTCACTCTTCCTCCCTCTCCCTCACTCTTCCTCCCTCTCCCTCACTCTTCCTCCCTCTCCCTCACTCTTCCTCCCTCTCACTCTTCCTCCCTCTCACTCTTCCTCCCTCTCACTCTTCCTCACTCTCACTCTTCCTCACTCACTCTTCCTCACTCACTCTTCCTCACTCTCACTCTTCCTCACTCTCACTCTTCCTCACTCTCACTCTTCCTCACGCTCACTCTTCCTCACGCTCACTCTTCCTCACGCTCACTCTTCCTCATGCTCACTCTCCCTCACTCTCCTCCCTCTCCTCACTCTCACTCTTCCTCCCTCTCCCTCACTCTTTCTCCCTCTTCCTCACTCTAACTCCCTCTCACTCTTCCCCCCTCTCACTCTTCCCCCCTCTCACTCTTCCCCCCTCTCACTCTTCCCCCTCTCACTCTTCCTCCCTCTCACTCTTCCTCCCTCTCACTCTTCCTCCCTCTCACTCATTCATCCTCACTCTCACTCACTCTCCCTCACACTATTCCTCACTCCTCATTCTCCCTCACACTATTCCTCACTCTCAATCTTCCTCCCTCTCACTCTTCCTCCTCTCACCTTCCTCCCTCTCACTCTTCCTCCCTCTCACTCTTCCTCCCTCTCACTCTTCCTCCTCTCACTCTTCCTCCCTCTCACTCTTCTCCCTCTCACTCTTCCTCCCTCTCCCTCCCTCTCCCTCCCCTCTTCCTCCCTCTTCCTCACTCCCCCTTCCTCTCCCTCCCTCACTCTTCCTCCCTCTCCCTCCCTCACTCTTCCTCCCTCTCCTCCCTCACTCTTCCTCCCTCTCACTCTTCCTCACTCTCACTCTTCCTCACTCTCACTCTTCCTCACTCTCACTCTTCCTCACTCTCACTTTTCTCACTCTCACTCTTCCTCACTCTCACTATTCTTCACTCTCACTATTCCTCACTCTTCCTCCTCTCCTCCCTCTTCTCCCTCTCCTCCCTCTTCCTCCCTCTCCCTCCCTCTTCCTCCCTCTCCCTCCCTCTTCCTCCCTCTCACTCTTCCTCCCTCTCACTCTTCCTCCCTCTCACTCTTCCTCCCTCTCACTCTTCCTCCCTCTCACTCTTCCTCCCTCTCACTCTTCCTCCTCTCACTCTTCCTCCCTCTCACTCTTCCTCCCTCTCACTCTTCCTCCCTCTCACTCTCCCTCCCTCTCCCTCCCCTCTTCCTCCCTCTTCCTCACTCCCCCTTCCTCTCCCTCCCTCACTCTTCCTCCCTCTCCCTCCCTCACTCTTCCTCCCTCTCCCTCCTCACTCTTCCTCCCTCTCACTCTTCCTCACTCTCACTCTTCCTCACTCTCACTCTTCCTCACTCTCACTCTTCCTCACTCTCACTTTTCCTCACTCTCACTCTTCCTCACTCTCACTATTCTTCACTCTCACTATTCCTCACTCTTCCTCCCTCTCCCTCCCTCTTCCTCCCTCTCCCTCCCTCTTCCTCCCTCTCCTCCCTCTTCCTCCCTCTCCCTCCCTCTTCCTCCCTCTCACTCTTCCTCCTCTCACTCTTCCTCCCTCTCACTCTTCCTCCCTCTCACTCTTCCTCCCTCTCACTCTTCCTCCCTCTCACTCCTCCTCCCTCTCACTCCTCCTCCCTCTCACTCCTCCTCCCTCTCACTCTTCCTCCCTCTCACTCTTCCTCCCTCTCCCTCCCTCTCACTCTTCCTCACTCTCACTCTTCCTCACTCTCACTCTTCCTCACTCTCACTTTTCCTCACTCTCACTCCCTCTCACTCTTCCTCCCTCACTCTTCCTCCCTCACTCTTCCTCCCTCTCACTCTTCCTCCCTCTCACTCTTCCTCCCTCTTCCTCCCTCTCACTCTTCCTCCCTCTCACTCTTCCTCCCTCTCACTCTTCCTCCCTCTCACTCTTCCTCCTCTCACTCACTCTTCCTCACTCTCTCTTCCTCCCTCTCACTCACTCTTCCTCACTCTCTCTTCCTTCCTCTCACTCTTCCTCCCTCTCACTCACTCTCTCTTCCTCCCTCTCACTCACTCTTCCTCACTCTCTCTTCCTCCCTCTCACTCTCTCTCCCTCCCTCTCACTATTCCTCCCTCTCACTCACTCTTCCTCACTCTCTCTTCCTCCCTCTCACTCACTCTTCCTCACTCTCTCTTCCTCCCTCTCACTCTTCCTCCCTCTCACTCTTCCTCAGTCTCTCTTCCTCCCTCTCACTCACTCTTCCTCCCTCTCACTCACTCTTCCTCACTCTCTCTTCCTCCCTCTCACTCTCTCTTCCTCCCTCTCACTCTTCCTCCCTCTCACTCTCTCTTCCTCACTCTCTCTTCCTCCCTCTCCCTCTCTCTTCCTCACTCTTCCTCCCTCTCACTCTTCCTCACTCTCACTCTTCCTCACTCTCACTCTTCCTCACTCTTCCTCACTCTCACTCTTCCTCACTCTCACTCTTCCTCACTCTCTCTTCCTCACTCTCACTCTCTCTTCCTCCCTCTCACTCTCTCTTCCTCCCTCTCACTCTTCCTCCCTCTCACTCACTCTTCCTCACTCTCTCTTCCTCCCTCTCACTCCCTCTTCCTCCCTCTCACTCTTCCTCACTCTCTCTTCCTCCCTCTCCCTCACTCTTTCTCCCTCTTCCTCACTCTAACTCCCTCTCACTCTTCCCCCCTCTCACTCTTCCCCCCTCTCACTCTTCCCCCCTCTCACTCTTCCCCCCTCTCACTCTTCCTCCCTCTCACTCTTCCTCCCTCTCACTCTTCCTCCCTCTCACTCATTCATCCTCACTCTCACTCACTCTCCCTCACACTATTCCTCACTCCTCATTCTCCCTCACACTATTCCTCACTCTCAATCTTCCTCCCTCTCACTCTTCCTCCCTCTCACTCTTCCTCCCTCTCACTCTTCCTCCTCTCACTCTTCCTCCCTCTCACTCTTCCTCCCTCTCACTCTTCCTCCCTCTCCCTCCCTCTTCCTCCCTCTCCCTCCCTCTTCCTCCCTCTTCCTCACTCCCCCTTCCTCTCCCTCCCTCACTCTTCCTCCCTCTCCCTCCCTCACTCTTCCTCCCTCTCCCTCCCTCACTCTTCCTCCCTCTCACTCTTCCTCACTCTCACTCTTCCTCACTCTCACTCTTCCTCACTCTCACTCTTCCTCACTCTCACTTTTCCTCACTCTCACTCTTCCTCACTCTCACTATTCTTCACTCTCACTATTCCTCACTCTTCCTCCCTCTCCCTCCCTCTCCCTCCCTCTCCCTCCCTCTTCCTCCCTCTCCCTCCCTCTTCCTCCCTCTCCCTCCCTCTTCCTCCCTCTCACTCTTCCTCCCTCTCACTCTTCCTCCCTCTCACTCTTCCTCCCTCTCACTCTTCCTCCCTCTCACTCTTCCTCCCTCTCACTCCTCCTCCCTCTCACTCCTCCTCCCTCTCACTCCTCCTCCCTCTCACTCTTCCTCCCTCTCACTCTTCCTCCCTCTCCCTCCCTCTCACTCTTCCTCACTCTCACTCTTCCTCACTCTCACTCTTCCTCACTCTCACTTTTCCTCACTCTCACTCCCTCTCACTCTTCCTCCCTCACTCTTCCTCCCTCACTCTTCCTCCCTCTCACTCTTCCTCCCTCTCACTCTTCCTCCCTCTTCCTCCCTCTCACTCTTCCTCCCTCTCACTCTTCCTCCCTCTCACTCTTCCTCCCTCTCACTCTTCCTCCCTCTCACTCACTCTTCCTCACTCTCTCTTCCTCCCTCTCACTCACTCTTCCTCACTCTCTCTTCCTTCCTCTCACTCTTCCTCCCTCTCACTCACTCTCTCTTCCTCCCTCTCACTCACTCTTCCTCACTCTCTCTCTCCTCCCTCACACTCTCTCTCCCTCCCTCTCACTATTCCTCCCTCTCACTCACTCTTCCTCACTCTCTCTTCCTCCCTCTCACTCACTCTTCCTCACTCTCTCTTCCTCCCTCTCACTCTTCCTCCCTCTCACTCTTCCTCATCTCTCTTCCTCCCTCTCACTCACTCTTCCTCCCTCTCACTCACTCTTCCTCACTCTCTCTTCCTCCCTCTCACTCTCTCTTCCTCCCTCTCACTCTTCCTCCCTCTCACTCTCTCTTCCTCACTCTCTCTTCCTCCCTCTCCCTCTCTCTTCCTCACTCTTCCTCCCTCTCACTCTTCCTCACTCTCACTCTTCCTCACTCTCACTCTTCCTCACTCTTCCTCACTCTTCCTCACTCTCACTCTTCCTCACTCTCTCTTCCTCACTCTCACTCTCTCTTCCTCCCTCTCACTCTCTCTTCCTCCCTCTCACTCTTCCTCCCTCTCACTCACTCTTCCTCACTCTCTCTTCCTCCCTCTCACTCCCTCTTCCTCCCCTCTCACTCTTCCTCACTCTCTCTTCCTCCCTCTCACTCACTCTTCCTCACTCTCTCTTCCTCCCTCTCACTCACTCTTCCTCACTCACTCTTCCTCACTCTCTCTTCCTCCCTCTCACTCACTCGTCCTCACTCACTCTTCCTCACTCTCTCTTCCTCCCTCTCACTCACTCTTCCTCACTCACTCTTCCTCCCTCACTCTTCCTCCCTCACTCTTCCCCACTCTTACTCTTCCTCACTCACTCTCACTCTTCCTCCCTCACTCTCCCTCCCTCCCTCACTCTCCCTCACTCTCCCTCACTCTCACTCTCACTCTCACTCTCCTCACTCTCACTCTTCCTCACTCTCACTCTTCCTCACTCTCACTCTTCCTCACTCTCACTCTTCCTCACTCTCACTCTTCCTCACTCTCACTCCCTCTCACTCTTCCTCACCCTCCCCTCACTCTTCCTCCCTCACCCTCCCCTCACTCTTCCTCCCTCACTCTTCCTCCCTCTCACTCCCTCTTCTCACTCACTCTTCCTCACTCTCACTCTTCCTCACCCTCCCCTCATTCTCACTCTTCCTCACTCTCACTCTTCCTCCCTCACTCTCACTCTTCCTCCCTCACTCTCACTCTTCCTCCCTCCCTCTCACTCTTCCTCCCTCCCTCTCACTCTTCCTCCCTCACTCTTCCTCCTCTCACTCTTCCTAACTCACTCTTCCTCACTCACTCTTCCTCCCTCTCACTCTTCCCCCCTCTCACTCTTCCCCCCTCTCACTCTTCCTCCCTCTCACTCTTCCTCCCTCTCACTCTTCCTTCCTCACTCTCACTCTTCCTCACTCTCACTCTTCCTCACTCTCACTCTTCCTCCCTCACTCTTCCCCACTCTACTCTTCCTCACTCACTCTCACTCTTCCTCACTCTCCCTCCCTCACTCTCCCTCCCTCACTCTCCCTCCCTCACTCTCCCTCCCTCCCTCACTCTCCCTCCCTCCCTCACTCTCCCTCACTCTTCCTCACTCTCACTCTTCCTCACTCTCACTCTTCCTCACTCTCACTCTTCCTCCCTCTCACTCTTCCTCACCCTCCCCTCACTCTTCCTCCCTCACCCTCCCCTCACTCTTCCTCCCTCACTCTTCCTCACTCTCACTCTTCCTCACTCTTCCTCCCTCTCACTCCCTCTTCCTCACTCCCTCTTCCTCACTCACTCTTCCTCACTCACTCTTCCTCACTCTCACTCTTCCTCACCCTCCCCTCACTCTTCCTCCCTCTCCTCACTCTTCCTCACTCTCACTCTTCCTCCCTCACTCTCACTCTTCCTCCCTCACTCTCACTCTTCCTCCCTCACTCTTCCTCACTCTCACTCTTCCTCACCCTCCCCTCACTCTTCCTCCCTCACTCTTCCTCACCCTCCCCTCACTCTTCCTCCCTCACTCTTCCTCACCCTCCCCTCACTCTTCCTCCCTCACTCTTCCTCACCCTCCCCTCACTCTTCCTTCCTCACTCTTCCTCCCTCTCACTCTTCCTCCCTCCCTCTCACTCTCCCTCCCTCTCACTCTTCCTCCCTCTCACTCTTCCTCCCTCTCACTCTTCCTCCCTCTCACTCTCCTCCCTCTCAATCTTCCTCACTCTCAATCTTCCTCACTCTCAATTTTCCTCACTCTCACTCTTCCTCACTCTTCCTCACTCTCACTCTTCCTCACTCTCACTCTTCCTCACTCTCACTCTCTCACTCATCCTCACTCTCACTCACTCTCACTCTTCCTCACTCTCACTCTTCCTCACTCTCACTCTTCCTCACTCTCACTCTTCCTCCCTCTCCCTCCCTCACCCTCCCTCACTCTCCCTCTTCCTCACTCTCCCTCTTCCTCACTCTCCCTCTTCCTCACTCTCCCTCTTCCTCACTCTCCCTCTTCCTCACTCTCCCTCTTCCTCACTCTCCCTCTTCCTCACTCTCCCTCTTCCTCACTCTCCCTCTTCCTCACTCTCCCTCCCTCACTCTTCCCCACTCTCACTCTTCCTCACTCTCACTCTTCCTCTCTCACTCTTCCTCACTCTTCCTCCCTCACTCTCACTCTTCCTCCCTCACTCTTCCTCAATCTTCCTCACTCTCACTCTTCCTCTACTCTTCACTCTTCCTCACTTACTCTTCCCCTTCCCCACTCCACTCTTCTCACTCTCACCTCCCCTCCCTCCCTCACTCTTCCTCACTCTCCCTCCCTCACTCTCCCTCTTCCTCACTCTCCCTCCCTCACTCTCCTTCCCTCACTCTCCCTCCCTCTCCCTCACTCTCACTCTTCCTCCCTCACTCTCACTCTCCCTCACTCTTCTCCCTCACTCTTCCTCACTCTCACTCTTGCTCATCTCCCTCCCTCACTCTTCCTCACTCTCCCTCCCTCACTCTCCCTCTTCCTCCCTCACTCTCCCTCCCTCACTCTCCCTCCCTCTCCCTCCCTCTCCCTCCCTCTCCCTCTTCCTCCCTCACTCTCACTCTCCCTCACTCTTCCTCCCTCACTCTTCCTCACTCTCACTCTTGCTCATCTCCCTCCCTCACTCTTCCTCACTCTCCCTCCCTCACTCTCCCTCTTCCTCACTCTCCCTCCCTCACTCTCCTTCCCTCACTCTCCCTCTCCCTCCCTCTCCCTCACTCTCACTCTTCCTCCCTCACTCTCACTCTCCCTCACTCTTCCTCCCTCACTCTTCCTCACTCTCACTCTTGCTCCCTCTCACTCTTCCTCCTCTCACTCTTCCTCCTCTTCCTCCCTCTTCCTCACTCCCCCTTCCTCACCCTCACTCTTCCTCCCTCTCCCTCCCTCACTCTTCCTCACTCTCCCTCCCTCACTCTCCCTCTTCCTCACTCTCCCTCCCTCACTCTCCTTCCCTCACTCTCCCCTCCCCTCTCCCTCACTCTCACTCTTCCTCCCTCACTCTCACTCTCCCTCACTCTTCCTCCCTCACTCTTCCTCACTCTCACTCTTGCTCATCTCCCTCCCTCACTCTTCCTCACTCTCCCTCCCTCACTCTCCCTCTTCCTCACTCTCCCTCCCTCACTCTCCTTCCCTCACTCTCCCTCTCCCTCCCTCTCCCTCACTCTCACTCTTCCTCCCTCACTCTCACTCTCCCTCACTCTTCTCCCTCACTCTTCCTCACTCTCACTCTTGCTCATCTCCCTCCCTCACTCTTCCTCATCTCCCTCCTCACTCTCCTCTCTCACTCTTCCTCCTCACTCTCCCTCCCTCTCCTCCCTCTCCCTCACTTCACTCTTCCTCCTCACTCTCACTCTCCCTCACTCTTCCTCCCTCACTCTCACTCTTGCTCATCTCCTCCTCACTCTTCCTCACTCCCTCTACTCTTCCTCCTCTCACTCTCACTCTTCCTCACTCTCACTCTTCTCGCTCTCACTCTTCCTCTTCCACACTCTTACACTTCCTCACTCTTACTCTTCCTCACTCTTACTCTTCCTCACTCTTACTCCTTCACTCTACTCTTCCTCACTCTTACACTTCATCACTCTTACACTTCTACTCTT